>NC_057419.1:43406298-43413038 GCF_019320065.1 Cervus canadensis
GAATTTGCCTTTTCTACTTTTCCTGAAGATTGGGGTCTATAACGAATATATAGTTTCCAGGTTATGCCAAGGGATTGGGCTACTTGGTGAGTGATTTGGGAGATAAAAGCTGGCCCATTTTCGGATTGGAGAGAGAGTGGGAGGCCAAAGCGAGGGATGATTTCTGGTATGAGAAACTGTGTTACCTCTGAGGCAGTTTCTGATCTTGTAGGAAAAGCCTCAATCCTCCATGAAAAAGTGTCTACTAGAGTGAGCATGAGTTTTATTTTTCATGTTGGAGGCATGTGAGTGAAGCCAGTCCTCTCCTGGGATATGTCCTGGAGCCTGGTGTGTTGGGAATGAAGGAATAGGCTTTAGGGCTCCCTGCAGTGAGACTAAGGAGCAGATAATGCAAGAGTGAGTGATTTGTTGTAGGAGTGAAAGAAGGTTAGGATAGGTGATAAGAGGTCTTAAGAGATGATAAAGAGGTTTAGTGCTTACTGTAGGGCCTAATGAATGTCTGTAAGAATCTGTGTGGCCTGAGATTGGGGGAGGACATAGTGGTCCTGTTTTTGTAACCAGTCTTCTTGTGGTTGTGCTGCCTCTTGTAATAATCATGTTTTTTCTTTGGGGAGGTAAGGGGCTTTATGTTGGGGATTACTTTAATTTGTTGAGCTGGTGATCAGAGTGAGGCTTGTTTTGCTTCTCTGTCTGTAGCATCGTTGCCCCATGAAATGGGGCCTGAGACCACCTGGTGACCTCAGCAATGTATGATGCCTACTTCAGTTGGCATGTTAGCTTCTTTTAAAAGTTGGAGTATAAGCAGGGCATTAGTTATGGGAGAGCCTTTAGTAGATAGGAGCCCTCGTTCCTTCCAAATGGCAGCATGTGACTGTATGATGCGGAAAGTATATTTAGAATCAGTGTATATGTTTGTTCTCTTGTTAGCTGCGAGGGTAAGGACTCTAGTTAGTGCAATAAGTTCTGCCTTTTGGGAACAGGTTCTCAAGGGGAGAGGTTGGGATTCAATAATTTCAGTGTCAGAGACAATTGCATATCCAGCTACTTTTTTTCCTTCTGATGTCGTAGAGGAGCTGCCATTAATTTACCAAGTAAAGTCAGGGTTATTTAAAGGGGTTGAGGAAATGTGGGAGAAATGGGGCATCAGGTCTTCTAATGCCTCTTTGCAAATACGGATGGGGGTGCTCAGAAGAATTAGGGATAAGGGTGGCAGAGAGTAGGACAGTGTTCAAAGGAGAACTTGGGAGATTCGAGAAGGGTGCCTTGAATTGGTTGGATGTGTGAAGGAGTTAGAAGGGTCATGGATTTGTGAGAAAGTAAGTCCTTAAAGTGGTGAACCTTAAATGTGGTGAATGAATGACAGTGGGTGCTCCAAAAGTAAGTTTTTTACTTTCCTGAACAAGGAGTACAGCTGCTGCCAGAGCATGTAGGAAGGCTGACCATCCTTGAATTGTGGTATTTAATTGCTTTGATAGATAAGCGACAGGGGTGAAAGAGAGGCCCTGATTTTGTCCCAAAACTCTTATGGCAATTTTGTTTCTCTCAGTAGTGTAGAGTATAAAGGAGCGAGAAAGGTCAGGAAGTATTACAGCTGGGGCTGAGAGAATGGCTTGCTTAAGGGTGTCAAAGGATATTTTACTTTAGCTCTATGGGTTTTGAAAGATCTCTGGTGGCTTGAAATAGTGGTTATGCAAGAGGGAGAAATTAGGAATCCAGAGGCATAGATATCCAGCTAAGCCCAAGAAGGTCAGGATCTCTGTTTTTGATGTAGGGAGTGGTAGGGTAGATATAAGGGACTCTCTGTCAGTAGTAATATATCTTTTTGTTGGTGTTAAAGGACTCTGAGATAGGTGACTAGGAAGAGTGAGCTGAACTTTGGTGGGAGATACTTGATAGCCTCGATCAGCTAGAAAATTGAAGGGTTGTATAGTGTATTGTTGAGGGTGTGTAAGCGAAGGACTACAAAGGAGGAAATCATCCACATATTGGAGGACAGTACTTGGAGTAAGGTCAAGAGAGGTTGGGTCTGATGCTAGAGCTTGACTGAAGAAATGAAGGCTATCATGAAAGCCTTGTGGTAGGACTCTCCATGTCAGCTGTTGGGAACAATGATTGTCTGGATCAGTTCAGGTAAAGGCAAAGAGGTATTGAGAGTCTGGGTATAAAAGGATAGTAAAGAAGGCATCTTTGAGGTTTAGAACGGTGAAGTGGGTAGTGGAAGAGGAAATGAGAAAAAGAGACGAGCATAGGGATTTGGAACTACTGGGTACATGGGGATAACAGCCGCATTGATAAGTCTCAGGTCCTGGACCAGGCGATGAGAACCATTTGGCTTTTTGACAGGTAGGATAAGGATGTTATAGGGAAAGTGAGTGGGGAACAAGAGGTTCTGACATAGGAGTTTAGTGACAATAGGCTTTAACCCTTGTTGATGTTTTTGGGAGAGGGTATTGTGGTTGATTGGGGAATTTAGAGGGGTCTTTGAGACAGATATGAATTGGAGCATGGTGAGAAGTAACAGATGGGTTATCTGTATCCCAAACTGTGGGGTTTTTGGGCAAGTAGGGCAATGGGGCAGGGGAAGAGGAGGTTGAAGAGCAGTAGCCAGGCTAGATCAGAGGGTGGACTTGGGATAGTAATAGAGGCTTTGAATTTTGAGAGAAGATCTCTCCCAAGAATAGGAGTGGGGCATTTGGGGAGTATGAGAAAAGAATGGGAAAATGGGGTATCCTGAATTGTGCAAGGTAGAGGCTTGGTTATTCGTGGCATACATATTAAACCATCAACCCCCATAACAGAGATCTGAGAGACCTTGATTTTTCTGGAGTAGGCAGGCACAGCAGAGTAAGTAGCCCCTGTGTCAATGAGAAAGGAGACTGGTTTAGCTGCCACTGTAAGAGTTACTCTGGGCTCTGTAGATGTGATGAGAGTCAGGGCCTGGGGCCCTGGGCACCTTCAGTCTTCAGCGGTGAGTCTGAGGAAGCTGGGCAGAACTGGGTCAGAGGACTCCTGCTTGAGACCAGGAGAGGATGTCCGAATCCCTAGAGGGGGGCCAGTGGCCCAGTGACCTTCTTTGCCACATATGAAGCAGGGCCCAGGTGGCTTCCTTTTTTTTGTTGGTTGATAGAGGTTTGGAGCCATGTAGGGCAGTGGCTAAATGGTGGTATTGGCCTGATCTCATTGGGCCTTCTCTAGCTTTGCCTGTTCTTCCTGGTTATTGAAAATCTTAAAGGCTAAATTGAAAAGGTCTCATTGAGGGGTTTGAGGGCCTTATTTTGCCTTTTTTAGTTTCTTTCAGATATCTGGGGATGACTAGGAGATAAAATGGGTGTTAAGGACAATGGTGCCCTCTGCTGAAATGGGGTCTAATTTTGTATATTTTTGTAGGGCTCCCGTTAACCTGGCCAGAAATTGTTCCAGGTTTTCATCTAGTCTTTGAGTTATTTCCCAGAGCTTATCGAAGTTGATGGCTTTATGCCCTGCCTTTTGAGGGCCCACAATGAGGCAAGCAACCATGAGATTATGGGCTACTCATCCAGGTCTCCCTGTCTGATAATCCCAGTTGGGATCTTCTCGGGGGACAACCGTTGCCCCTATGGGCTTAGTGTCATCTGTCCTGTGTATTTCATCAGCATGTGCCTGAGAGGCTTGCCATACTCGTTCCTTCTCTTCTGGGAGAAGAGTGGAGGGAAGTATGATGTAAATATCATGCCAGGTTAAGTTGTAAGACTGGGTAAAATACTTGACTTCTTTTAGATAATTATCAGGATCTGAGAAGGAACCAAGACGCTTTTCAATCTGAGATAGATCGATGAGGGAGAATGGGACATGAACCTGAACAATGCCTTCTGCTCCAGCTACTTCCTGTAAAGGGAGGAGTGGAAGAGGGAAAGGAGCAGGCCCTGCTGTGAAGAGGGATCTAAGGAGGTCAGGGTAAAGCCTTGGAACCCTCAGTGTGGAAGATGGGGCTGAGGTCTCAGATCTTGCCTCCAGCACAGGCAAGGGAGGAGGGTTGGCAGCTTCAGTGGTGGCAGCCTGAGAAGGAGGTAGGGAGGAGGGGACATAAGGTGGAGGTTGAGGAACTGATCTGGAGTGGCTGCAACAGGATTGGGAGCCATAGGGGGTGGGCTGTGGTTGGAAGGGTCGAAGGAAGAAGAAGAAAAGTCTGAACAGGGAATTGGGGGACATTGTATTAGGAGAATGTGGCTCAGAGTGGACTAAGAATATTGGAGAAGTAGAGCAGGATTCACAGAGAGAGGGCTGAGAGCGAAGAGCGAAGAGTGCCTGAACATAAGGGATTTCTAACCACTTGCTGTTGTGGCGTCACAAGTTATCAAGGTCCCATAGAGTTGTTATAATCAAGAATTCCATTTTCTGGCCATTAGGACCTATTATCAAGTCTGTATTGCAGCCAGACAGTGTTAGAATAGTAAATAAGTCTTTTTTTGTTTTATCTCCCCTTGGAAGGCCAAGACTTTTAGGTTTCAGAGAAGGCATTCTAGAGGAGTAGATTTTGAGGGCTGGGATTAAGAATTCCCCATTGCGGCCAAATAGAGAGGTTAGACAAGGGCGAGAGAAAGTGAGGACAAGGGTCCGAGAGAAAAGGCATCCCCATTCTCAGGACTTTCTCAGAGAGTAATAATAGTCTGCTTTGAAGTGGGCGTCCCCTATTTCAAAGTCAAATGGGGCACAAGGCCAAGGGCCCAAGGGCCATGGGGATCATCCCACCTAGTGCTAGGACTTGGAAATGAGGTGAGAAAGAAGATCCGAGGGAATGGGATTTCACTCACCCTTGTAACCAATGGATGAAATGTGGGCTGGTGTGTGGATGTCAGTCCAGCAAGGCAAAGTGGAGAGTTCCGTCTCAGAGCTCGTCTCAGTTTCTCAGCAAGGTCCAAGGGTGGGGACCACTGGAAGTGGGCTCGTGAGAGGAACCCACCCAGTTGCGGTGGATCCTCCCTCCCAGGTTTCGGCACCAAAATGTAAGGTGAGTGCAGAGGGAAGGAGAGTGAGCTGGGCAATCAGGCAAGAAAAGGGGAGTTTATTAGAGGGAAAAGAGAGGATGACTGGCCCTTAAGGAGAACCAGTGTCCTCCCTTTCTGACAGGGTCTTTGTTATACCCCACCAATGAAAAATTCTCTGAAGGGATGGTTAATTTTTAGCCTGTAGTTGAGTTCTATGGTCATGGAGCTGGAGGTCTGGAATCTGGTGGTGTCACAGCTTTGAGAAGGTAGGCACCAGTGAGAAAACAGAATGTCATTTGGGCAATTTGGTCAGTCTCAAGGATCTCTGTGATTTTTATTCTTTGTTTTCGAGGTCAACATAACGAGTCACCTTAACAATGAGACCCCATGTGGGCCTTATCACCATGCAGATAACAGATATGAGGGAAAGTGGTCTAAATAATAAGAAGAGGTAGACACATCTGGCCCCAGCTCTTTTTTCAAAAATATCATTTTTATATTATTTTTAATATTTATTATTTATTTGGATGTGTTGGGTCTTGGTTGCAGCATGTGGGTGGGATCTAGTTTTCTGACCAGGGATTGAACTCAGGCCCCCTACATTGAGAGTGTGGAGTCTCAGCCACTGGGCCACCACAGAAGTCCCCTGACCCCAGCTTTGAAGTGTTAAGACCCTTGCCCCTCACTTTTCACTCCCCGTTGTCCAGCCACTGCTTTTTACTGAACATGGGCCAGTATGATCTCGGCCATCAGTATGTATACTGATAATCTCTCCATGAGTTTCATGCCTCTGTTCAGTGGAGCTAAGGGTCACCATTTTCTTCTTCAGTGAGGGACCTAGAAGTCTACTAAGAAATAACCCCTCAGAACAAGCCAGATTTTCTCAACTATTCTTCCAAAGAACCACATCCTTGCCTAAAAGAGTTGAGATGACTTTTGAGTATGAAATGCAAAAAGGCAAAATGGTTGTCTGAGGAGGCCTTACAAATAGCTGTGAATAGAAGAGAAGCGAAAAACAAAGGAGAAAAGGAAAGATATTCCCATTTGAATGCAGAGTTCCAAAGAATAACCAGGAGAGATAAGAAAGCCTTCCTCAGAGATCAATGCAAAGAAATAGAGGAAAACGACAGAATGGGAAAGACTAGAGATCTCTTCAAGAAAATTAGAGATACCAAGGGAACATTTCAGGCAAAGATGGGTTTGATAAAGGACAGAAATGGTATGGACCTAAAAGAAGCAGAAGATATTAAGAAGAGGTGGCAAGAATACACAGAAGAACTGTACAAAAAAGCTCTTCATGAGCCAGATAATCAAGATGGTGTGATCACTCACCTAGAGCCAGACATCCTGGAATGTGAAGTCAAGTGGACCTTAGAAAGCATCACTATGAACAAAGCTAGTGGAGGTGATGGAATTCCAGTTGAGCTATTTCAAATCCTGAAAGATGATGCTGTGAAAGAGCTGCACTCAATATGCCAACAAATTTGGAAAACTCAGCAGTGGCCACAGGACTGGAAAAGGTCAGTTTTCATTTCAATCCCTAAGAAAGGCAATCCCAAAGAATGCTCAAACTACTGCACAATTGCACTCATCTCACACACTAGTAAAGTAATGCTCAAAATTCTCCAAGCCAGGCTTTAGCAATACGTGAACTGAGAACTTCCAGATGTTCAAGCTGGTTTTAGAAAAGGCAGAAGGACCAGAGATCAAATTGCCAATATCCACTGGATCATCGAAAAAGCAAGAGTTCCAGAAAAACATCTATCTCTGCTTTAT
>NC_057419.1:43413048-43489932 GCF_019320065.1 Cervus canadensis
TCAACATTCAGAAAACTAAGATCATGGCATCTGGCCCCATCACCTCGTGGGAAATAGATGGGGAGACAGTGGAAACAGTGTCAGACTTTATTTTTTTGGGCTCCAAAATCACTGCAGATGGTGACTGCAGCCATAAAATTAAAAGACACTTACTCCTTGGATGGAAAGTTATGACCAATCTAGATAGCATATTAAAAAGCAGAGACATTACTTTGCCAACAAAGGTCCACCTGGTCAAGGCTATGGTTTTTCCAGTGGTCATGTATGGATGTGAGAGTTGGACTGTGAAGAAAGCTGAGTGCTGAAAAATTGATGCTTTTGAACTGTGGTGTTGGAGAAGACTCTTGAGAGTCCGTTGGACTGCAAGAGATCCAACCAGTCCATCCTAAAGGAGATCAGTCCTGGGTGTTCATTGGAAGGACTGATGCTGAAGCTGAAACTCCAATACTTTGGCCACCTCATGCGAAGAGTTGACTCATTGGAGAAGACCCTGATGCTGGGAGGGATTGGCGGCAGGAGGAGAAGGGGATGACAGAGGATGAGATGGCTGGATGGCATCACCAACTCGATGGGCATGAGTTTGAGTAAACTCCGGGAGTTTGTGATGGACAGGGAGGCCTAGCGTGCTGCGATTTATGGGGTTGCAAAGAGTCAGACACGACTGAGTGACTGAACTGAACTGATGGTCTCCCATTCAGCCAGTCCTTCAGTCCAGCCCCAATGACCAATGTCTGAGTCCTGGGGTGAGACATCTGCAGGTAAAGATGAGGAGAATGGTCACACTGAAATGTTTGGGACTCAGGACTTAAAACAATGCAGCTTTATTTCCAGAGTAATGTTTAAAACTCAAAGTTGAGGGGAGAGGGATTGTCCTCACTTCTGAGAAAATATAGCCCTGCTACAATGGGACAGAGGCTCTGCATAACCCAGTGAGTTACTCCACAAGTTCTCTAAAAGTGGTGGCAGCGCCAGGGCCCTCAGCTCTGATGGCAGATTGTTATAAACTGAAGGATATTGCCTCCCGAGGGCATGAGTGGCTTGACATCTAGGTACAGAGAAGCACAGCAGGAGGAGAGAGAAATGGCTAATGCCGTGGAGTGACAAAGAGAAATATTCCTGTGAGCTCAAGCAGTGTCCCTGGAGATTCCCCAAAATAGTGCCTCCCTCCTTGCCTCTCCCTTCACCCAGGCCTGAAGATTCAGCTTTAGCAGGCATGGGGAAAAGATTCAGAGAAATGTTACTGACAATTGTGACTTGTACAATTCTGTATTCAAATAGGAACCTCAGGAGTCAAGACAGGTCATTCAAAAACAAATTAGAGCAATTTGCCTTCAGAGGTTCTTGCTGGGGTGTGACAACATAGCTTTTATGTTAACCTTTTCTGAATCACTTTAGATGCAGGGGCAAACAATGTCCCAAAATATAATGCCCTGAGCTTCGCTTGTCTTCCTGTATTCATATTAACAAGGAGTTCAGTAATAAGCCCAAGAACAGTGGTTTAGTTAGTTTGAATAGTCCATCCTGATGGTGATACTTTGGGGAGGAGAAAAGCAAAACTTGGTGGAACTCCAAGGGCTGCCACTTGTAATATCATTTGACTCAATTCTGTCTCTATCTATCAAGTAACGTTCAATGATTGAGGTACCATTCTTGATCCGGAGGTTGTATCTCCTGTGTTACCCACAGTTATAGACTGTCTCAGACTTGCCTAGGTCTCCGACTTGACTTAACAGTTCTTTATGTATAATGCTTTGCTAATTAACATCTCCTCTCATAGGCACATCTCTGGGTCAAATTCCACCACCAGGAGGAGCTTTGGGGCAGAATCTTCAGTAGGTCTTTTCACAAACCCATTACCACGCTCCCCTTCAGCAATGGAAATCCTGGTGTAGAAGCCATCATTATGGTCCAGTCTTTTTCTACTTGTAGGAGGGCTTTATCCTCAAGGTGTGGCTGTCTTTCCTATCACCAGGTCATAGCCAGAAATACCTGTCACCACCAAAATGGATTTCAATAACTTTAACTTTCAGGAAATAGTCTGTTGTCTTAACCTCTTCTGTGACAGAAGGTCCCCAACAGAATTTCCCATGGCTTTGTCAGAAGACAGAATTTTACAGTTAATGGAAATGGTCAAGGGTTGGGGGTGGCAGGGTGATTCTGTCCCAACTATGAAAAGAGCTAGAGCTCCAAATCTTCTTCCTTCAACAGTGAGCTCCTATTTGCAGCCAAAAGAGAGTATTTGATTTATTTCCTACAAAAAAACAAGGGTCTGCTCCAAGATGAGTTAATGTCTCCATTGCTATACATAGAAAGGATTCTTAGAGAAATGATTACTTCTAAGTTATCAAGAAAGAAACATCATTTGGCCTTATTGAGTACCCTGCAAATTGTTCCTTTTGCTTCTGTAGAATGTAAAGGAAACTTTGGGGAGTTATCGATTTGTTTACTGTTGTGGTCATTGGTGTTGCTCAATTCGGGCTCTCCACTTTCCAGACACACGATAGGATTCAACTTCCTACCCTTTTGTGGTTAGGTGGGACCATGTGACCCATTTTGGCTAATGAATTGCGAGCTCTTATTAGTGTGAAACTGATTAGAGCTATCATTCTACCATTGCTATTGGCAGTGGTCCAGATGGTGGCTATGCTTTTACTTTGGCTCTTGAACTTGAGGCAAAAATAGAATAGATCCACAGGCAATGCATGAAGATGTAACATGATCAAGAAATGAACCTTTGCTGCTTGTATTGCAGTCACAGATACACTCGATGATTGTGGCAACCATGGAGGTGTGTTACTTGGATCTCGCATCAGTAAAAAACTTGCCAATCAGCAGTGAGGTGAGGAGTGTGGCTAGCTGACAGCCTCCAGCTTCAGCACCATTGAGATCCATTGCAGCATTTGAGCCAAGGTCCTGCTCTTCTCAGGGAGCACTGAAACAATGACCGATCATGACAGGGATGTATGAGGGCCTGACTGCTGGTCCCCAATTTTTGCTTCATTGCTTTTTGCTGTGTTGACCAGATATGTCCCAGCTCCATTGTATTTTGAGGCTGTGCCTGCTGGACTCTGCTTCTTTCCTCTCACAGGAGTTTGATTGGCCTCATGGTCTTGAATCTTTCTGTCCCTAAACTTGCCTTCTCCCTATTTATCTTTCATAGGTTATTACTCTACAACACAAGTAACACACATTTTTTGGAGGTGCCGGGTGGCTTGTGGGATCTTAGTTTCCCAAACAGGGATCGAACCTGTACCCCCTGCATGGGAAGCATGGAATCTTAACCATTGGGCCACCAAGGAAGTCCCCACATGTTACTCTCTTAACTCATTCTCAGTATCTGCTTACCCAGAGAACCTGAACTAACACCACTCTGCTATGGCAGAACACTATGTATTTTGTATACACAGTGAGTAGGACATATGTACTGTAGCATAAAAAGAAAAAGAGGAAACATGAGAAATGAGCAGGGATGAAATGATATTCTTCAGGGGTAACTGATAGTTACATTTAAACCACTGGTGTCTAAAACCAGCAGAGCAGTTTGGGAAGACTAAAATTGTTAGGTAGATAGTTGCCATCTCAGAAGATGTTTCCCCCTTTATTTGAAGGGCACTGCTCCAGCTTTTCTTTTCAAGGTCAAACCCAACCTCTGTCTCTTAAATTATCAATGTCCCCCCGTCTGGGGACTCTAATGTGAGGGTGTCCACCAAAGTAAGAAGCAGAATCATTTTCACAGTTAAAATAGAAAATAAACTCAGGGGGAGAAAGGAGAAAATCTCCTGCCATGCAAGTTTCCCATTTAGAAAAACACACTTTGGACATATAATGTTCCTCAATAATGAGAAGAGTCAGTCGTTTCCTCCACTCCTGAATGGTTATTATTTAGCTGGGAACGAGAGCACAAAATAGGTCAAAAGGACATAATCTGTAGCTCTTGCACATGGTGATAAAAATAATATGCTTTGGGTTTTTATAATCATCTTAGGTAGCTACTGACTCATTAAGTATGATATGCCCTACAGGTTGTCCTTACTGACACTGAACCAGAAGTTATGGCCCCGTGCTTAAGTGTTCCACAATTACCTTCCTCAGGATGTTAATTATCCACTTGGATTTCTCTCCTGGATAACTCAGTGAGCTATAATAGCCTTGATGGTAAATACCTATGGCAGGGCTGTGAAGCAATCATCTCCATAAAGAGGGACTGGATCACTAAGACAGAAATGGTCCCATAAATCCTAGCGCCTGACAGGTCTCAGGGAGGCACTCCCTCCAGCTAAGAGGAGCCATTTGGCATATTCAGCACAATCTGCTTTAGAGAACTCAAATTACATTGCTCGACCGCAGCTGACTTATGTGTGTAGGAAAATATGTCTTGCAAAAGAACAATTTTCCTTTGCCTTCTACTTCTCTTGCTTATTCATTCACTATTTTGTGTTCCAGTTTGGGTCTTCCAGAAAGCAGATGCTGAGACAGTGTTCACAGTGCACAGTAGCTTACTGGGGGGATGAATGCTCATGGAGGGTAAGACAGAGAAAGCAGGATTAGGTAGGCAGAGCCTTCAGACCATGATGCTGAGCTGACTCTTCAAGGAAGGGGACTGAAAAGCAGGACTGGACAAAAGAGCTTGAGACTGTGATGCATATTTGACAAACTCTGGCTGATCCAGTGGGGAGCCCCAGAGTAAAGGTAGCTCATTGCAGGAAGCCCAGACTGGACAGAACTGACCTCTTCCATTGTCAGTCAGCAGCTGGGGCTTCCCAGGAAACCTCGACTCAAAATGACATATATACACTGCCATGTGTAAAATAGATAGCTAGTGGGAAGCTGCTGTATAGCACAGGGAGCTCAGCTCAGTGCTCTGTGATGACCCAGAGGGGTGGTGTGGGGGGTGGGGGGGGGAGGGAGGCTCAAGAGGGAGGGGATATATGTATATATATGGCTGATTCACTTCATTGTACAGCAGAAACTATCACAACATTGTAAAGCAACTATACCTCAATAATAATAATAGTAATAACAAAGAGCGAGACTGTCAGTTAACCGCAGTTCTCACAGATGAATGATAAGTACTTTCTAGATAGGAGATCTGTGTGATACACTTCCACACATATTGTCATCTTTTTGTTGAGTACAAGAAGGATTTTAGGGTTACCCTCAGGGGATACATAAATGCAAAAGTAATGACAGTATTAAATATGACCTCATAGAGGTGGCCAGGGGTTGAAATGGATGGTGCTTGGGCTGTCTCTTGCTTTGAGATCATCTGTGGGTTTACCACTGATAGTTGGGTAACCTTCAGCAATTTCTCTGAGCCTCAGTTTCCTGATATATAAAATGAGAATATCTATCTTGAAAGAAAATTGTGAAGGTTCCATTATAGTTTTTAAGACTCTCTCTGTAAAGCATCTGACACAATTTTTTAGTGTGTCCACTTTCTCTTTTTTAGGTGAAAGCCGACCTTTAGATTAAACTCAATTAGCCTGAATAAGACCAGTTTGGGAGCTGGAGGTTCAAGAAGAGAAATGCCTAATTATTTCAGAATTATTAAATAGGATATTTTAATCAGTATTTGCATGTTAGGTTTCTTTCACTTGCAACCAAAAATTAGGTAAGGCAAGTAGGAATTTATTGACTTATGCAAGCAATCTGTAAGAGCACAGAGTAAATAATGGATTCACAAATAATTGGAACCAGAGATTGAAATGCCAGACGACCCTCACTCTTCACCTTCTTTCTCTGCTTCTTTGTTCCAGCTTTATTCCCTCAGGCTATCATTTTCCCACAAGCAAAAAAAATCAAGGCTCATATATCTCTGCTGGTGAAGCTGGGAAGATGTATGTAAGTGAATCATGGCACTGCTAGCAAGTTAGAATGTGAAAGTGAGTGAAGTCGCTCAGTCGTGTCTGACTCTTTGTGACCCCATGGACAGTAGCCTGCACCAGGCTCCTCTGTCCATGGGATTTTCTAGGCAAGAGTACTGGAGTGGGTTGCCATTTCATTCTCCAGCTAGCAAATTATATTTCCTTAATTCCAATTTGGAAAATCTTGTTAAGGGCAATCCCCACCCAAATCAGATAAAGTGAGAGAAGGTAGAGCAGTTTATCAAGAGTAGGATTTACCCAAAATCACTTGCCTCAAGGTCAGCACCTCACACTAGAGATTTCTGCTATACCAGGATGAAGAGGAAGCAGATATAGCTTCTGGGTCATCAACTCTCTCTTTCTCTCTCTCTTTATTTTTGGCATTCTAATCTTTAGCAATGACCTGTAGAATTTATGGTGGTGAGCAGCTCAGGTGGACTAGAAGATATTGTGATCAAGGACAGCTAGTTTTTCTTTTAAGAAAATTTTCACTGGAGTATGGAGACCCAGGTTTGATCCCTGGGTTGGGAAGATCCCTTGGAGGAGAGCTTGGCTCCCCACTCCACTATTCTTGCCTGGAGAATTCCAGACACAGAGGAGCCTGGCAGGCTACAGTCTTTGGGGTTGCAAAGAATCAGACACAACTGAGCAACAAGACTTTCACTTTCATAGTTGATTTACAATGTTGTGTTAGTTTCTGCTGTAAAATAATCAGTTACATGTATACATGTATCTGTTACCCAGTTCAGGCTGGCTCTGCTCACTACAGCACAGGCCAATGAATCCAAGAGGAGGTGCTGAGGCAAGGAATATGACTTTATTCAGAAAGCCAGCTTGACTGTAGGAGAAGATGGCAAACGAATGTCTCAAAGCATCCTGTCCTTGGGTCTGAATGCCAGGTTCTTTTATAGGACAGAGAGGGGGAGGAGTAGAGGAAGTAAATACCATTATCTTGCAAGTATCTCCTGGAATGGCCAACCTCAGGGAGGGGAAGTGTTAATCTCTTCAAGCAGAGGGGCAGGCTCCCTGAGACAGGTCATTACATCTGATAATGGAAAAAAACAAAAACAATGGAAAACAAAGGTTAAAGTCAAAGAAACATCATGGAGTCAGAATTGGCTTCTCCCTGCAACATCAGTTCAGTAGCTCAGTCATGTCTGACTCTGTAACCCCATGGACTGCAGTATGCCATCACCAACTCCTGGAATGTACTCAAACTCATGTCCATTGAGTTGGTGATGCCATCCAATGATCTAGTCCTCTGTCGCCCCCTTCTCCTCCCACCTTCAATCTTTCCCAGCATCAGGGTCTTTTCAAATGAGTCAGTTCTTCCCATCAGGTGGCTAAAGTACTGGAGTTTCAGCTTCAGCATCAGTCCTTCCAATGAATATTCAGGACTGATTTTCTTTAGGATGGACTGGTTGGATCTCTTTGCAGTCCAAGGGATGCTTAACAGTCTTCTCCAACACCACAGTTTAAAAGCATCAATTCTTTGGCACTCAGCTTTCTTTATAGTCCAACTCTCACATACATACATGACTACTGGAAAAACCATAACTGACTAGATGGACCTTTGTTGACAAAGTAATGTCTCTGCTTTTTAATGTGCTGTCTAGGTTGGTCATAACTTTCCTTCCAAAGAGCAAGTGTCTTTTAATTTCATGGCTGCAATCACCATCTGCAGTGATTTTGGAGCCTCCCAAAATAAAGTCTCTCACTCTTTCCATTGTTTCCCCATCCGATTTGCCATGAAGTGATGGGACCAGATGCCATGATCTTAGTTTTCTGAATGCTGAGTTTTAAGCCAACTTTTTCACTCTCCTCTTTCACTTTCATCAAGAGGCTCTTTAGTTCTCGCTTTCTGCCATAAGGGTGGTGTCATCTATGTATCTGAGGTTATTGATATTTCTCTGAGCAATCTTGATTGCAGCTTGTGCCCAGCCTGGCGTTTCACATGATGTACTCTGCATATAAGTTAAATAAGCAGGGTGACAATATATAGCCTTGACATACTCCTTTCCCAATTTGGAACCAGTTTGTTGTTCTGTTAAGGGAAGCATACTGACTGAAACCACCCACCCTGGCCAGGCACCATAGTAACCGTTTGCATGAGTTGTTTTATGACAGGAGGTCCTGGTGAGGAACACGGAACTAATAAGCCACCATCAACTGGAAGAGTTCAGGAAAGATCAAAAGGAGACACCACATGTCTGGCCACCTCCCAGAATCCTTCTCTCTGGCATCCTTCTTGGCTGAACAAGATGAACAAGGCATGCACCACCAGGAAAGACTCTGAGTCAGAATGATTGGCTAAAGACAACCCAGAAACTAATCCCATCACCATAAAACCAGAGACTGCAAGCCACAGCTCTGTGGCAGAGCTGTTCTCCTGGATTCCCTTACCCTACTGCTCTCCACCCACGTGCCCTTTCCCAATAAAATCTCTTGCTTTGTTAGCACATGTGTGTCCTTGGACAATTCATTTCTGAATGTTAGACAAGAGCCCAGTTTCGGGCCCTGGAAGGGGTCCCCTTTCCTGCAACAGTTCCACGTCCAGTTCTAACTGTTGCTTCTTGACCTGCATACAGATTTCTCAAGAGGCAGGTCAGATGGTCTGATATTCCCATCTCTTTCAGAATTTTCCACAGTTTATTGTGATCCACACAGTCCAAGGCTTTGGCATAGTCAATAAAGCAGAAGTAGATATTTTTCTGGAACTCTCATGCTTTTTTGGTGATCCAATGGATGCTGCCAATAACCAGAGACTCTCTAGCTCCTCAGCCTTTCCTAAATCCAGCTTGAAAATCTGGAAGTTCATGATTCATGTACTGTTGAAACCTGGCTTGGAGAAATTTGAGCATTACTTGACTAGCATGTGAGATGAGTGCAATTGTGCAGTAGTTTGAGCATTCTTTGGCATCACCTTTCTTTGGGATTGGAATGAAAACGGACTTTTTCCAGTCCTGTGGCCACTGCTGAGTTTTCCAGATTTGCTGACATATTGAGTGCAGCACTTTCACAGCATCATCTTTCAGGATTTGAAATAGCTCAACTGGAATTCCATCACCTCCACTAGCTTTGTTCATAGTGATGCTTCCTAAGGCCCACTTGACTTCACATTCCAGGATGTCTGGCTCTAGGTGAATGATCACACCACCGTGGTTATCTGGGTCATGAAGAGCTTTTTTGTACAGTTCTTCTGTGTATTCTTGCCACCTCTTCTTAATATCTTCTGCTTCTGTTAGGTCCATACCATTCTGTCCTTTATTGTGCCCATCTTTGCATGAAATATTCCCTTGGTATCTCTCATTTTCTTGAAGAGATCTCTAGTCTTTCCCATTCTATTATTTTCCTCTATTTCTTTGCATTGATCACTGAGGAAGGCTTTCTCATCTCTCCTTGCTATTTTTTTTGGAACTCTGCATTCAAATGGGTATATCTTTCCTTTTTTCCGTTGCCTTTTGCTTCTCTTCTATTCACAGCTATTTGTAAGGCATCCTCAGACAACCATTTTGCCTTTTTTTTTTTTTCTTGGTGATGGTCTTGATCCCTGCCTCTGTACAATGTCACGAACCTCCATCCATAATTCTTCAGGCACTCTGTCTATCAGATCTAATCCCTTGAATCTATTTGTCACTTCCACTGTATAATCATAAGGGATTTGATTTAGGTCATACCTGAATGGTCTAGTGATTTTCCCTACTTTCTTCAATTTAAGCCTGAATTTGGCAATAAGGAGTTCATGATCTGAACTGCAACATAGCCACTCTTTTTTAGATTTCCTTCCCATTTAGGTCACCACAGATTATTGAATAGAGTTACCTGTTCTATACAGTAAAGTGAAAAGTGAAGTTGCTCAGTTGTGCCTGACTCTTTGTGACCCCATGGACAGCCTGCACGAAGCTCCTCCATCCATGGGATTTTCTAGGCAAGAGTACTGGAGTGGATTGCCATTTCCTCCTCCAGGGGATCTTCCCGACCCAGGGATTGAACCCAGGTCTCCTGCATTGTAGACAGATGCTTTACCATCTGAGCCACCAGCTTACTATACAGTAGGTCCTTATCAATTATCTATTTTCTATATAGTAATGTGTATATGTCAATCCCAATCTCCTAATTTATCCCTCCCTCCTTTCCCCTCTTGGTAACCATAAGTTTGTTATCTATATCTGTGACTCTATTTCTGCTTTGCCAATGTTTATCCTTACCATTCTTCTAGATTTCACATATGAGTGATATTATATGATACTTGTTCTTCTCTTTCTGACTTACTTCACTCTGCATGACAGTCTTTAGATCCATCTGTGTCTCTATTGTCTAATAGATGGCACTATTTCATTCATTTTTATGGCTGAGTAATATTCCATTGTATATATGTACCACATCTTCTTTATCCATTTCTTTGTCCATGGACATTTAAATTGTTTCTGTGTCTTGGCTATTGTAAATGGTGCTGCAAAGGACATTGAGGTATATACATTCTTTTGAATTATGATTTTCTTCATATATGTGCCTAAGAGTGGGATTGCTGGGTCATATGGTAGCTCTAGTTTTAGTTTTTTAAAGAACCTCTATATTGTTTTCCATAGTGTCTGTACCAATTTACATTCCCACCAACTGTGTAAGACAGTTCCCTTTTATCCACATCCTCTCTAGCATTTATTGTTTGTAATATTTTTATGATGGCCATTCTGACCAGTGTGAGGTGATACTTCATTGTAGTTTTGATTTGCATTTCTCTAATAATTAGTGATGTCGAGTTTCTTTTCATGTTCTTTTTGGGCATCTGTATGTCTTCCTTGTAGAAATATCTATTTAGATCTTCCCCTCGTTTGGCTTCCCTTGTGGCTCAGCTAGTAAAGAATCCACCTGCAATGTGGGAGACCCGGGTTCAATCCCTGGGTTGGGAAGATCTCCTGGAGAAGAGAAAGGCTACCCACTCCAGTATTCTTGTCTGGAGAGTTCCATGGACTGTATAATCCATGGGGTCGCAAAGAGTCGGACATGACTGAGCAACTTTCACTTCACTTCACTTCCCATTTTTTGATTGAGTTAATTTGGTGGTTTTTTTTTTTATATTTAGCTGCATGAGCTGTTTGTATATTTTGGAGATTAACCCCATGTTGGTTGCTTTGTTTGCAAATATTTTCTCCTATTCCGAAGGCTGTCTTTTTGTTTCTTGTTTCCTTTGCTGTGCAAAAGCTTTTAAGTTTAATTAGATCTCATTTGTTTATTTTCTTTTTAAATTTTCATTACTCTAGGAGGTGGATTACCAAAAGATCTTGTTGCAATTTATGTCAAAGAGTGTTCTGGCTATGTTTTCCTCTAAGAGTTTTATAGTGCCTAGTCTTACATTTAGGTCTTTAATCCATTTGGAGTTTATTTTTGTGTATGGTGTTAGAGAGTGTTCTAATTTCATTCTTTTACATGTAACTGTCCCATGTTTTCCAGCAGCATTTATTGAAGAGACTGTCTTTTCTCCATTGTATATTCTTTCCTCCTTTGTCATAGATTAGGTGACTATTAAGTGTGTGGGTTTTTTCTCTGGGCTTTCTATCTTGTTTCATTGGTCTATATTTCTGTTTTTGTGTCAGTATCACACAGTCTTGATGACTATAGCTTTGTAGTATGGTCTGAAGTCAAGGCTATGGTCCATAGGGGTGCAAAATGTTGGACATGACTGAAGCAACTTAGCAGTAGCTAAAGTCAGGGAGCCTGATTCCTCCAGCTCCACTGTTCTTTCTCAAGATTGCTTTGGCTATTCAATGTCTTTCATATTTTCATACAAATTGCAAAACTTTTTGTTCTAATTCTGTGAAAAATTACTTTGTTATTTGATAGGGATTGCGTTGAATCTTTAGATTGCCTTGGGTAGTATAGTTACTTTGACATTTATGCATTTTATTGGCTTATAGTTGCTCGTAGTAGTCTCTTATGAGCCTTTGTACTTCTCTGTTGTCTGTTGTAACCTCTCCTTTTTCACTTCTAGTATTATTGATTTGAGTTTTCTCCCCTTTTGTCTTGATGAGTCTGGCTAAAGTTTTACCAATTTTGTTTATCTTCACAAGGAATTATCTTTTAGTTTCATGGATCTTTGCTATTGTTTTCTTTGTCTCTACTTCATTTAGTTCTGCTCTGATCTTTAATGATTTTTTTTCCTTTACTAACTTTGGGTTTCATTTGTTCTATCTCTAGTTGCCTTAGGTGTAAGGTTAGGTTGTTCATTTGAGATTTTTCTTGTTTCTTGAGGTAGGATTGTATTGCTATAAACTTCCCTCTTATAACTGCTGCATCCCATAGGTTTTGGGTCATTGTGTTTTCATTGTGATTTGTTTCTAGGTATTTTTGATTTCTTCTTTGATTTCTTCAGTGATCCATTGGTTATTTAGTATCATATTGTTTAGCCTCCATGTGTTTGTGTTTTTTAAAATAGCTTTTCTCCTTTAATTGATTTCTAATCTCATAGTGTTTTGGTTGGAGAAGATGCTTGATATAACTTCAGTTTTCTTAAATTTCCTGAGATTTGACTTAGTGACCCAAAATGTGGTCTATCCTGGAGAATATTCTATGTGTACCTGAGAAAAAAGTGTATTCTGCTGCTTTCAGATGGAATGTCCTATAAATATCAATTAGTTCTTTCTGTTCTAATGTGTCATTTAAGACTTGTATTTCCTTATTGATTTTCTGTCTGGATAATCTGTCCATTGGTGTATTAGGGATGTTAGTGTTATTGTATTACTGTTGATTTCCCCTTTTATGGCTGTTAGCATTTGCTTATGTATTGAGCTGCTCTTACATTGGGTCCATAAACATTTACACTTGTTATATCTTCTTGGATTGATCACTTGATCATTATGTAGTGTCCTTTCTTGTCTCTTGTAACTATCTTTAAAGTGTATTTTGTCTGATATGAGTATTTCTACTTCAGCTTTCTTTTGATTTCCATTTACATGAAATATTTTTTTCCATCCCTTCACTTTCAGTCTGTATGTCCCTGGTCTGAAGTGGGTCTCTTGTAGACAGCATATATACAGGTCTTGTTTTTGTATTCATTCAGCCAGTCTATGTCTTTTGTTTGGAGCATTTAATTGATCTACATTTAAGGTAATTATCAAAAGGTATGTTTCTATTCCCCTATTATTAATTGTTTTGGGTTGGTTTGTGTAGGTCTTTTTCCTTCCCTTCCTCTTTTGTTCTTTTCTTTTGTGTTTCTTGCCTAGAGAGATTCCTTTAACATCTTTGTAAAGCTGGTTTGGTTGTGCTAAATTCTCTTAGCTTTTACTTATCTGTAGAATTTTTGATTTCTCTGTCAAGTTTGAATGAGAGACTTACTGGGTACAGTAAACTTGGTTGTAAGTTTTTCCCTTTCATCACTTTAAATATATCTTGCCACTCCCTCTGGCCTGTAAAGTTTCTGCTGAAAAATCAGCTGATAATGTTATGGGAATTCCCTTGTATGTTATTTTCTGCTTTTAATATTTTTTCTTTGTATTTAATTTTTGTTAGTTTGATTCGTATGTGTCTTGGCATGTTCCTCCATGGGTTTATCTTGTATGGGACTCTGTGCACTTCCTGGACTTGAGTGACTATTTCCTTTCCCATATTAGGGAAGTTTTTGACTATGATCTCTTCAAATATTTTCTCAGGTCCTTCTCTTTTTCTTCTTCTGTTGTTGTTGTTCAGTTGCTAAGTCATGTCTAACTGTGACCCCATGCACTACAGCACACTAGGCTTCTCTGTCCTTCACTATCTCCCGGAATTTGCTCAAATTCATGTCCATTGAATTGGTGATGCTGTCTAACCATCTCATCCTCTGCCACCCTCTTCTCCTTTTGCTTTCAATCTTTCCCAGTATCAGGGTCTTTCCTGATGAATTGGTTCTTCGCATCAGGTGACAAAGTACTGGAACTTCAGCTTCAGCATCAGTCCTTCCAATGAATATTTAGTGTCAATTTCCTTAGGATTGACTAAAGGAATCTTAGTTTGATTTCCTTGCTGCCCAAGGGGCTCTCAAGAGTCTTCTCCAGCACCACAATTTAAAATCATCAATTCTTTGGCACTCAGCTTTCTTTTTGGTCCAGCTTTCACATTTGCACACGACTACTGGAAAAATCATAGTTTTGACTCTATGGACCAAAGTGATGTCTTTGCTTTTTAATATGCTGTCTAGGTTTGTCATAGCTTTTCTTTCAAGGAGCAAGCTTCTTTTAATTTCATGACTGTAGTCACCATTCACAGTTATTTTGGAGCCCAAGAAAAGAAAATCCTTCACTGCTTCACTTTTTTTCCTTCTATTTGCCATGAAGTGATGAGATCAGATGCTATGATCTTAGTTTTTCGAATATTGAGTTTTAAGCCAGCTTTTTTACTCTCCTCTTTCACCCTCATCAAGAGGCTCTTTAGTTCCTCTTCAGTTCTTCTTCTTCTGGGACCCCTGTAATTTGAATGTTGTTGCATTTAGTGTTGTCCCAGAGGTCTCTGAAAACTGTCCTCATTTCTTTTCATTATTTCTTCTTTATTTTATTCCACAGCAGAAATTTCCAATGTTCTGTCTTCCAGGTCACTTATATGTTCTTCTGACTCACTTATTCTGCTATTGATTCTTTTTAGTGTATTTTTCATTCCAGCTACTGTCTTGTTCATCTCTGTTTGTTCTTTACCTCTAGGTCTTCGCTAAACTTTTCTTGTATCTTCTCAATCCATGCCTCCATTCTATTTCTGAGGTCTTAGATCATCTTTACTATCATTACTCTGATTTTTTTAGATAGATTACTTTTTTCTTCTTCATTTAGTTGTTCTTGTAGGCTTTTATTTTGCTCCTTCATCTGAAACATATTTTTTTGTCATCTCATTTTGTCAGACTTACTGTGCTTGTGGTCTCCTTTGCACAGGCTCCAGGATTGTAATTCCTGTTGCTTCTGGTGTCTGCCTCGTGGTGGGTGACGTTGGTCCAGAGGCTTGTGCCATTATCCCCTTGATAGGGGATTTGACTGGTGCTGTGGTGAACAGAGCCTGCCCTGGATATTGAATAGGGTCTCCCCATTCCTGTGTGGTTGTCACTGCCCTGTCAGGGGTGGGGTCTACTCCCTAGTTGTTGGAGTAGAGGCCCTAGATCTGTTTCTTAGCAGTGATTCAGATCTGCAGTGTTAGCGAGGCAGGCTTGGAGCAGTTGCACTGGGAGAGAAGCCACTGAGTATTCCTCCTCTGGAACTGTTTATCTGTGAATGTACTCTGTTGTTTCCCCTTTCGCCTATTGTGTGGGCTTACAAAGTATACTGTTGTTGACACTGCTTTCAATTCTAAGTGTGGGTATGCTGGCAATTGGCCCTGCTGACTCTCAAGTGTTTTTTTTTTTTTAATACAGCCACTGGTGCAGGTCCACTGAGGTTAGGTTCAAGCACTTCAGTAGTCATGTATTTGGACCCACTGTGGGAGATACAGAGGCAACTTGAACCCTGGTCTGACCCTATCCCTACATGTACATGCCCACAGAGCCTACAGCTGTTAAAACCCAAACTGAAGGACAGTCATTTTATCTTTAAAGAAAAATACTCTCCTTTAATTCCTTCTATATGTCCCCCCCCTCCAATTTTTTAAAATCAAATTTTAAAAGAAAGGATGAGACTCAATTATCTGGTGGTGTCTTAGGTTGAATTACCCCAGAAGCAGACTCTGAGGCAAAGATTTGAGTAGAAGTACTTTGTTTGGGAAATTATCCCAGTAGTCACAGATAGGAGAGTAGAGAAGTAAGATGGAGATGGAATAGAAGCCAATAAAATGTGCATAGTTTACTGACCTGTGAGCACCTGAGACTCAGTCCTTTTTGGAACCTCTGGAAGATGGTGTTCTACATTTAGGGGCAAGAAGGCTGGAGTGTTTATCCAACAAACTTCTGGGGGTACTGACTCCCTGATATTTCTGGTCTGCTCTTGCATGCTGACTGAGTGGGCTCCAGCAGCCAGAAAAAGCCCTCAGGCACAGTTGCCTTTAGTTGGTAGATATTGGGCTAGCATGTACTAGAGCAGTAAATATATTAATTATTTATCACCACATAACAAACTACCCTCAAATTTTCTAAGATAATGAATGTTTATTTTTTCTAAGCCATTGTTTCTGCAGGCCAGGAAATCAGTTTAACTGGTGATTCTGGCTGAATATTTCTCATGAAGTTGTGTTCAAGATGGTAACTAGGCTTCAGTCATTTGAAGGTATGACTAGGGCTGGAGGATATGCTTCCAAGGTAGCTTAGTTGTATGACTGTTGGCGGGAAGCTTTATGTCCTTGCCATGTGGATCTCTCCTTAGGGCTCTTTGTGAATCTTCAAGTTGTAGCAACTGACTTATTCAGAGTGAGTGATTCAAGAGAGAGCAAGGAGGAAGCATCCATACCTTTTATGACCTAGTCTTGGCAGTCACACACCGTAATCTGTTTCTGCCATATTCTATTGTCACTAGAAGCAAATTAGTAATTTCAGCCTGTACTCAAGGGGAGAGTTATCAGTCTCTAATTTTTGAAAGGAGCTGTGTCAAAGAGTTTGTAAGACTATTTTAAAACCACTATGGTGCATATGAGAACATATGAGCTGGGCACCACCAGCATCTGCTAAAGGGCGTCTGTATCCTGTTTTTGACCTGTCACCAATCTGGATTCTTATAGCTCCTGGCAGAAGTCACTAAGGATCAGTTCATCCATCAGCTGCTTTTTTAGCATTTGCTTTATCCCTTCTCAAATACTCTCTCCTCTTCTTTACCTTCTGTCCTTCTGCCCCTCCCCCAAAGTCAACAGTTATTTTTTTTTACCACTAGACTAATTGATCTCAAACAGATCACTCTTCCATGTCAGAGTCTCTATATTGTACTATTCCAGACATACTATCACAGTATAATTTAAAGACTGTGATACTGAGTACTTTGATGGCACACCAATCTCTAGTACATTTTACCTAAGAGTTCTAAGTTTGTATATGTGGTCTGCCTGGAGATTGGTTCTTTAACTCAAAGGATACTGACAACCTGGGCCTCAGATTTCTCTCTGCATATAAAATTTGTTGTGCCTAATATCATCAACTCTATTTTAATACTGCCTTTCTTATCTTTACCTCATAGATCTCTTATCTCTACCTCATAGATCTCCTTCCTTTCTTTCTCTTGAATGTTACATATTGTTTGGCATTTTCTGGAAAGAGAGTAACTTTAGAAGTGAGTGTAAAATATACTCTATGACTATCTTAGACTCTGCCTTGAGAGAACCCACACTAAGACAAGGACTTGAGTGCAGGTAGCTTATTTGGGAGATAATCACATGAAGCAAGAGTGGAGAAATGGAGAAGAGGGACAGGGAAGGAAGAAAACCCAATACTGGGGTTTGTAATTGAGGTCATTGCTATGAGGAGCAGGGTCTTGATTCCAGTGGGTTCTTCTAATAAGTGTAAGGAAACTGATAGAAGGCCAGAGCTTTTTATCTATTTCTCTATGACTCCCTTTCCCTGTTGTCTGAGAATTGCCCCTGGGGTCATTGCTCTCCCATACATTGGGGTTATGCTTAAATGGAGGCAGAGAAAACTGTCAGTATAATTGAAGATTCTAGAGTCAAAAGCTTAAAAAAGTGTGGCTTGAGGTGGGATGAAGGCAGAAATGTATTTTTGCATAGAACTGTCCACCATAGCTTTTGCTGAAGTCAAAGAAGGGCCCAGGGGATATAACTAGGTTACCAGAGGCATATGCTACAATGGCCAAATAGTGGATATTGAGAAACCCCTTGGGCTAAATGGAAATACCCCAATGGCAGATAACAGCCAGGGGTTGAAGTTGCTGAGGCAAATAGGGCTGGGAATTTACCTGGAAGGCGTAGCCAAAAATCTTGATTTAGGAGTTCCCTGGTGGTGGTTTAGTGGTTAGGATTCAGTGTTTTCACTGCCATGGCCTGAGTTCAACAATCCCTGGTTGTGTAACTGAGATTCCACAAGCTGTGCAACATGACACCTCCCACCAAATCTTGATTCAGAAAGGAAACTATGATTTCTTTGAGATAGGAGCATGAGTAGAAAGGCAGGGATGACTTGGAAACAGGCCTTATCTAAACACAGGTCTGCAAAGAAACAAGTATATAAATACAAGTGCCATTTTTCTAGAAGAACAGATGTAAAAAAAAAAAAATGGTTCCCCAGGAGGCCGGGTACCAGTCATATCCGTAGTGGGGATGCTAGCAGAGTTTGGTACCTAAAGGAGTGAAGTAGGGCCAGGAAAGACACTGTGGGGTGGACCAAAAAGGTGACATAGTCCATGAGGTGATGGTCCATTTAAAAATATTTTAAAGGGAACTCCTAAGAATACTGTCTTAACCAAATGGTTTAGAGATGAATTTTAGAGGATTAGTATGTAGGAGGTGGGACATGGGTGTTTGGGGGGAGTCAGAGCCAAAACAGGAGTCTAGTTTGATTGGGATGGCTGAAAACAAGAGTATTGAAGTGACGCTGGTCAGTTCTAGAGTAATCAGTGATAAAGGAAGAAAAGAGTATGGTGTTGATAGTAGAGGGTTAAAATAGAAGGGGCTCCTCTCTTTAAAGCAGTCCTATATGGCCTGAGGGCACACATCTGTATAGTCATTCTGGAGAAGCATGACTACATAAAGCTAATCCACAGCTAATCCAGGACCTGCTAATTTTATTTCTTAATGGTTCCTGACTGTCCATTTTTTCCTCTTTCCCACTGCAATTGTCTAGTTCAGGTCTCCATAGACTACTATGACCATCTTCTAACCAGTCCTCTGTCCCAAGTCTTGACTCTTCCAATCCTTTCTCCACAAAGTTGTCAATTGTAATAGGTCTAATAAATACATCTATTTTTCATGTTACTCTCCTGCCTAAGGTAACTCCTGATCATTATTTAATAATCAACTTCAGTTCAGTTCAGTTCAGTCGCTCAAGAAATTACTTGTCTCCCAAAGATGTTTCAAGACAGCCTTCCCTCTTTATTCCCCCTTCTCTTTTATGATAAAGAGTCTCCCTGGCAGAGTGACACATGCCTTGTTGGCAAGACTCACATGAGCTGTCCATGGTCCTACTGGTAGGGCCTGGGTGCAACTGTCTAGGTGATGATACTTGGAGGACCCAACATGGCTCTGCCCACCCCCAAACAACCTATTCCACCTCCTACATGTGAATCTTCTAACATTCATCTTTAAACCATTTGGTTAAGACAGTATTCTTAGGAGTTCCCTTAAAAATATTCATAAACTTTCTGTTAAGTGTAACAGGGCAGGAAGCTAATATCTGCTACCACATCAAGCTACTACACCTCGCCTTGCAGAGAAGGGTTCTAAAGGGAGGGATAAAGAACAATGCCTTTACATGAGGAAGAGGGGTACGGGAAGGATAGAGACCAGCGGTTCTCAAAGGGTGATCCATGGATCAGCACCATCAGCATTTAGAATGAGTTGGAAATGCAAATTCTCAGGTCCCTCCCTAGATTCAGAAACTCTGAGACTGGGGTTGAACAATCTGTGTTTTAGCAAGTCCTCCAAATGATTCTGATGCATGTTAAAGCTTGAGAACCACTGAGAAACACACACACACACATGCATGTATATACACAATCCCTAAACTAGGATACCAACTTTGCTTACTTTTTCGTTCTTTTATTGCTGAGTTAGATTTAACCTCACAAGTTAAGAACACACAATGCTCTAGGTGTCCACGATTGACTAATAAGTTAGGAATGTCTGCCTGGCCTGTGAGATGGGGAAGGAGATGGAGGCTGCAGAGGTCAGTTACAAGGGTAGGTACATGGATCTCAGAGAGAATGAAAGGCCCAGATAAATAAATATGTGAGATGTTAGCATACCATTTTTTTTTCCCTCTTAACCAGAGCTACTGAAACTTTCATCTGCAGGTGAATACCCTGGGAATTTGATTCATGACCAGATTCCCATTCAGTCACCCCAAGGTGGGTCCCAAATCCTGTGTTTCTGATCAGCTTGCAGATGATGCTGATGCTTCTGGTCCTCAGATCTCACGTTTAGTACTAAACTACTAATCTTTCTCTATCCACCTTATTTTTGTGACTCCCTGCCAGAATATTATTTTTAGCAAAAATAAAATATCATACCATTTTACAAAGAAAAGGACTGATAATACCTGGTAAAACACTGATAATACCTGGAAGGGCGATTCAGTGCAGGGTCTGAGTGCACCTTTTCTGCAGGGCTCAGTAACTGCTCCTGTGCCCCTGCCTCTGTCAGACCTGTGCCACGGTCCCGTGAGAAACCCCTGGAACCTTCCCACCTTCATTTCTGTTTGTTCTATCATATCGTTTTCTACTTTTGGTTCAGTGCAATGTGGGAGCCAAATGGTAAACAACGTTTGCTGATTGATGTCTTTCCCTTCTCTCCTCTCTCTCTTTAAATAAAATCTACTTGCTGTCAATTACTGAGTGCTTCCAGGCAGGATTAGCAATGTCACTAAAATCAGGTCAGAGATACTTTGGAATCTGTTCGGTGTGGGATTCCCTTGTATTATGGCACTAATAATGAAGTAAAACTCTCCCCAGCCTCTCTCTCCAGGCTCCCTTTTCCTCTACATGTTTCTTTTTTGTTTTCTTAGGTTGCTTAAGTCATTCTATTTGGTCTTTTCCCCCACAGATGCTCAGTCACCGTGGAGTATAGCCAGCTACAGCAGAGGCAACAAAAACCCGTTGCATTAAATCCTTTGCATTGTTTGTTTGTTAAACAACCCTTTGTTACTGTTTTTCTTTCCCTAAAATTCAACTTGTAAGGTATATAATAGAACACATTTCTTCCCTTCCTTTCTCTTCTTTCTTCTCTTCCTCCTTCTGTCTCCCACTACTCCCTCTCCTTCCCCTCCCAATTTTTCTCCTCCTTTTACCCTGTTCCTCCTTCTTCCCTTCCTCTTTTTCCTTCCTCTTCCCTTCCCCATTCTCTTCCTCTCACTTTTCTGGGTTTCTGCCTCTCTCTCATTGTCCTCACCCCTTCTTTCCCCTCATCTCTCTTGCCCTCCCCTATCACTGTTCCCCTGGAACGTGGAGGTATGATAAAAATCTCTCTGCCCGTGAGGTCGGTGCACACATCCAAAGTCTATCATAGCAGAGTCCCCTGATCCTGAGCTCAGTGAAGCCTGAAAGGGACATTTCAGACTCCCCATTTAGTAACCACTGATCTAATGAATGCCTCAATTGTGTGTTTGAAATTAATCAAGTGTTATTAACCAACGACCTGAAATCTAGTATATGCAGCTAGAACATAGAGTTTCTGTCAATGTGGAACAAACATGATATGTTGAAGGTCGCAGCCTGTTTATAGCTTTTCACTGGAGAAGATTAAGTAACAAGGTGGAATGTGCAGCACCTGCCATCTCTGTTTCCAACTCACATCCCCTGATGTGAGGCCACGTGGCTCTGTCCAAGTCAGCGCTGCAGCCATTCGCCTCACACTCACCACCTGGAGCATCTTATCGATATGATGAAACTGTGGGCTGTAGCTTCCTTGACAGACAAATATCCTGAACCTCCGGGGGCAGCATGGATGTGTGCGTGGCATCAGCACAGCCCATCTAAACTCTCCCACCAGGTCCGGGGTTCTGACGCCCTTTAGAGATATTTTAGCAATACTACAAGAGAGAAAGAAACAGAGAGAAGTCAGAAGCACTCAGGCCTTGCCTCCCCACAGCATCCTTGCTGGGAGGAACCCTCCCTGGGGTGGGGTGTTCCCTCTGCCCCCCACCCTCCTGGCCATGCTTTCTTGTCCTGAGCTTGCCAGAAGCACAGTGCAACACTTTTCTGATTGCATGAGGCTTCAGAGCTGCCTTCAGTTGACCAGCAGAAATCACATTTTGTAATCATAGATTGTCTAGAGGGGTGTCCCAGGTGGTGCTTGTGGTAAAGAATCTGCCTGCCAATGCAGGAGATGTAAGAGACGTGAGCAAAGCAGCATGTAGGTAGAGAAACTGACCAGGGTAGAAGCCTTTGGTCCTTATCATCCATTCTCTTTTTCATTACATTTCAGAGTCCTTTTGGAAATCCAAGCACCTTGCCTTGCACACAGTGGTTTGGCCTCACACACACATTTAATATACGTGCATTTTCCTGTATGTGTGCAGTGAAGAGACATGGAGGAGAGAGTTAAACACTTAAAGGGATTCTTTACTCAATAGACATGTACCTCAGGTTGAGACTTCCTAAGACAGAATTCAGGCTTCCATCTCATTTTCTTTTGCAACTCTTCTTACCTGAGTATGACTTCAGTATTTAGAGACTCAAAGTGTATTTTGAATACAGTGTGATCCCTGTGTGAAACTGGGTTGTGAGAGAGAATACTGTTTTTCTAAACTGTAGTTGCAGTGGAGTAATTAAGAAAGAGCATAGGGATAAAAAAAGAAAGAGCATAGGGACTGGAATCAGACTGCCCGTTTTCAAACCCTGGCACTAGCTACTAGCTGTTTTGCCCTCCATATCACATCTGCAGACTGGGGTTAGTGTCATAGGGGAAGACAAAACTTTTGATCTTCCCTCTTAGGTTTAGTAACAGAGGTCTGTGAATTAAACTGGCAAAAGACAGATAAACAGGAGAAGCACATAGGAGCTTCACAGAAAGGAAGTAGAAACCTAAGCCTAGCAGGGACTAGGCTTGAGAGTTTAGAGCAAGACATACCACGCAAATTCTCCAGCAACGCAGGAACATAGCCCTGAGCGTCAACATACAGGCTGCCCAAAGTCACACCAAACATATATGCCATTTTAACAAAGGGCAGAGGTGGCGGCCATGGTGGCCTGGAGGGTCCTGGCGTTCACGCTCGGGAGTCCACGGCCCACCACCCAGCCGCCCCCTGACAGAGCAGCCTGCCGACGGCGCTGCGTCCCCCTCTGCTCGGCTGCGCGGGAAGAAGGCAGTGGCCCTGGGCCCGACTTACAGGGCGGGCCGGAGGAAGCGGCCAGGTACCTGGCGAGCCAAGAGTTAACGGTGGCAGAGTGGAGGATGGAGGAGCTACACGCGGCCGCCTGCGCGGCTGGCCAGGTAAACTACGTGGACCCAGCTACTGGCTACATGGTGTTAATCCAGCTGGCCCACTTGCAGAGAGGCCAGTGCTGCGGCTCAGCCTGTAGACACTGTCCATATGGTCAAATCGATGTTAAAGACCCATCCAAAAAGAAGCAGTTCAATTCATATTTTTATGTGTGACAACAATTTTATCTCTGTTCTCCATCTAATTGAGCCTTATTAAAAATAAATGGATAAAATTATAATAAACAAACAAAAAAAAGGGGGCAATACATTGAGGAGAAATGACTAGACAAAGGAAAAGCAGTTTGGGCTTCTAGGGGCTGTAAATCATGGGGAGGTAAATATTTAGGGGAAACTAATGGAAGATAGGGCTTCCCTCGTGGCTCAGACGGTAAAGAATCCACCTGTATGGGATGCATGAGACAAGTGCTCGGGCCTGGTGCACTGGGAAGACCCAGAGGAATCGGGTGGAGAGGGAGGTGGGAGGGGGGATCGGGATTGGGAATACATGTAAATCCATGGCTGATTCATATCAATGTATGACAAAACCCACTGGAAAAAAAAAATAAATAAAATAAAAAAAAAATGGTTAAGACAGTAAAAAAAAAAAAAAAAAAATTAAAAAAAAAAAAAGAATCCACCTGTAATGTGAGAGACCTGGGTTAGGAAGATCCCCTGGAGAAGGGAACAGCTACCCACTCCAGTATTCTTACCTGGGAAATTCCATGTACAGAAGAGCCTGGAGGGCTACAGTCCATGGGATTGCAAAGAGTTGGACATGACTGAATGACTTTCACTTTCAATGAAAGATAAGGATTATTTATTAGTAAGTTTTGTGATGCAGACTCAAGTTGGTGTCATCTATCCTGTGATTAAGAGTAGTTCTCCTCTTCCTGGTATGAGAGGTGGAAGGGGACACCTTCACAAAGAGGTGTATGTCCTGCTTTTAGGCAGAAAGGGGGAGGGAAGAGAGTTCCTTTGTCTGCTCTCTCTTAATTACTTTCACTCCAAGACAATCCTTATGCCAAAGTAGCATATTTTAGGGTGGCATCTTCTGATCCCCTTCAGTATAAAGTATAAAGAGGAAGAAACTCATAGGGTTATGAGGATTAGTTATAGTAACCATTTTCTAAATGCTCTTTTCCCCTTTCAGTTAGGTAGCGGAGCAGGTTTCAAACCATACAGCTGGGGGAGTATGTATATGTTCTTTGGAGATGTGAGTACCTGCAGCAGGCAGCATCCCACAGAAGCCAAGGTGGGCAATCAAAGAGCCATGAGGATCAAGGCCTGGCCTTGCTGAAGACTTTCATTTTACCATAGGGCTTAGAGTCGGCTGGCAGTGAGAGGGCTAGGCTGGTGGTTAGGAGAGTTTGTGTTGGGCTGGGCAGATGAGGAGTGATGGTTTACTAAGTAATCCCTAAGGGCCACTCTTCCTACTGTCACTTAAGGAATTTCATGGTACATATGCCTATATTTTAAAAACTCTCACAACTGGCTCATGAACTAGTTAAGCTAAGGGTCAGGGTAACCATAGGCAAGATTGGTTTTCCCTCCAATACTTCGGCCACCTGATGCGAAGAGGCAACTCACTGGAAAAGATCCTGATGCTGGGAAAGATTGAGGGCAGGAGGAGAAAAGGATGACAGAGGATGAGATGGTTGGATGGCATCATCAACTCAATGGACATGAAGTTGAGCAAACTCTGGGAGATAGTGAAGGACAGAGAAGCCTGGTGTGCTACAGTCCTTGGGGTCACAAAGAGTAGGACATGACTTAGCAACTGAACAAGTCCTCTATCTTGCTCTCCAGTCAATGTTTTATCCACCCAACTTCCCATGTAAGCTTCATGTGCCATTCATCAGATTTTTTTTTCCTATGGTAACCCCAAGCCTCCCAGAAACCCCTCTCTTTAAGCCGAATCCATCTGGAGTCTTTCTCTAGGGGTTCAGTCCTAAAGTCAGCTAATATGATAAACTAAGGCCTGCTGAGGAGTTAATGAGCTCTAATGAGTTAGTCTCACTCAAGCCTAGCTTGAGGTGATATAGTTAACTGCCTACTAAATTATTTGATGCTATCATTTTCCCATTCTCCTCTCCCACTCCATTCCCACTGATCTGCTGTAATTCTGCAAATGTCTAGCGTGAATCATTTATTTGGGTTAATAAGCTAGTGTGTGGCCTGAGAGTTAAGTTGACACTTAACAACAAGGAGATGTTAACAGAGCCCCTTGTTCAGATAGAAGCTACTTTCCACAGGCGTGTTGGGTGATTCATGATGGGAAGAAGAGAACCCACTTTATACTTGAGGAAGTAACTTATTTTCCTCTGAAGGTCACTCCTCTCAAAGCTGCCTATTCATATCAGGTCTGGAACATTTGCAAAGTACCTTACCCCAGGGCATATGCTCATGTGAAATATTTGGAATAACTAAGTGTAGCTTTCAACTGGACTGTTAAAATTGAAGACAGTTTCCTACTCCTGTATATTGGAAGATTTTCTGTAAATCTTTTTGGTGCGCTCAGACTTGCTCTTTTTTCTGGACCTGCTGTCCATCTCTATGTGTCTTAAAAGCAAGTTGGTATGTATATTTTTTTATTCTGAATACTTGTGCTGTAGAGCAGATTGTTGGATAGCTTTCAGAAACTCCAGATTTAGGTCCAGATGTCTCAGGATGAGGCAAATTGTCCTCTCCCTGAGATCACCTTCTCAGTGGAGGCATTGTTGTGTGGAAATAAATGAAGACCACCCACATGAGAACAAAGGCTATTTATTCAAAGTTTGCTATAGCAAGGGAATCAGCCACCATCACTTGTGATCTGGCAGCAGCTCAAAGGCAGGCAGATGAATGGGAAAGCTTTATAGTGGATAAAGCGGAAAGCTTCAGGGCTGCTCTGATTGCAGGCTGTTGGCATGGGGGAGCTACAGGTGGGCTAACTAACAGCAAGCATCCTACATGATTGGTTTGGGGAAGATATTTGACTTTCTTTGGTTGGTCCTAAGCTGGTTGTTGTTTTGTCACTAAGTCATGTCCAACTCTTTTACCACTCCATGGACTGTAGGCTGCAAGGCTCATCTGTCCATGAAATATCCCAGGCAAGAATACTAGAGTGGGTTGCCATCTCCTTCTCCAGGGGATCTTCCTGACCCAGGAATCGAATCCATGTCTCTTGACTTGTAGGTGGATTCTTCACCACTGAGCCACCAGGGATTCTGGTCCTAAGCAGGAGGTGGGGACAAAAATTAAGGAAGTTGTCAGTTATTAGTCAAATCCTGGCCATTTGAGGCTGAATGTTACAGGAGTTATTCTTTGGCACACCTTTGACACCTAACAGTCTGACTCTACAAATTTGAGTTATAGAGAGCAGACTGACTTTCTGGGCCATTTTCTGTAGAAAGTGGGTTGGTTTCCTGGGCTGGTTGCTACAGGTTGTGGGTGAGTGTTCTGTTTTTATATGTGGCCTGAGCATTGTCCACTGAGTCTCTCGTTTGAGAGCTGCAATGCTTCATATATGTTTGTATGAATGAAGTTATCTGATAATTTTCCACTGGATTTTTCATACACCTTGCATGTACTTTGGGAAATAGTTTCTTTAAGAAACCCCATAGTAGCTGTTGTGCTGTGTTACCAAGATCCTTCTTCAGGATGGGAGGACTTACGCTACTAGATGCCCTCAGGAGTCAGTCCTCTCCTTTCCAAGACCTGCCTTCTACTGCAGGAGCCACTTTGCCCAAGTTTATACCTTTTCCATTGGCAGCCAATAGCCTATGATTGGCCAATGCAGGGCATAATGACCTGACCTCCTCTGCTAAACTTTGTACAACTCTGAAGAACTGTCCCAGCTTCAGGGATCTCAGTAGTATGCTGAGACCTTAGATGAGATGGCATCATAGCTCAACTCTCTCTGCCCAATTCTGCTTCCTTTTCTTCCCCAAGTTTCAATTCTCAGAACACTTCACAGCAAACTTGCTGTTTGCTAATCTCCATCTCAGTCTGCCTCTTGGGGAATATTACCTGTAACAGCCCCTCTTTAAGTTATCCTAATTTGAGTGTACCATCTGTTTCCTGCTGGGACCATGACTGACATAGGATATTACATTTATTATTTATTTCATTAAATGCAGGTTTGTGCTTCACAATAGAACTTGGGTTCTTTTTGTTGTTTTTATTATTTGTTTCTTTTTTACATAGACTAGAGGATATGGGGCTGCTCTGATTGTGTGAATTGGGGAATGTTTAACATCTTTTTTAAATCATTTTTTGGTCTGTCACTTTTACACACACACACACACACTCACTCACTTCTATAATTCCCAGAGTATATCCTTAGGATTCAGAGCTTAATGAAAGTGTGATACTACATAGAGCAGGGACAGATGTAGCATTTCTTGGTTTGGACTTACACAAAGATTATCAGAGGCAGCTGGGTGCCCTGATAGGGTATGGAATTGACAAAATGGTTCATTTGTTGCTGTGCTACAAAACTTTTGTACTGTGCCTTACATAACTATCCTGGAAGAACATACACCAAGAATCTGCAGTTCACTTTATTGCAGTTTTCATGGACACTTGACTCTCCTAGCTCTTGAGCCAAGCTCAGAATTCCCAAGACAACACCATCATAGGGAAGAAAGCAGGGTCAGTGGTCAGGTGACACTGAAAACTATGTCCATGTCAAATTTTGTAATGCTCTGGAATTTTTTTTTTTCAGAGTTTGTCTGAGAGAGAGAATTATAGCACAGAACTTTAAACACAGGCCTTGGAACTCGACTGCGTGTGTGAGCTCAGTCACTTCAGTCATGTCTGATATTTTGCAACCCTATGGACTGTAGCCCACCAGACTTCTCTGTCCATGGGATTCTCCAGACAAGAATACTGGAATGGGTAGCCATTCCCTTCTCCAGAGGATCTTCCTGATCCAGGGATCGAAACCATGTCTCTTATGTCTCCTGCATTGGCAGGTGGGTTCTTTAGCACTAGCGCCACCTGGAAAGCCCTGGAACTAGATTGCCTAGGTTCAAATCTTTTCTTTGCCATTTACCTGCTCTGTGGTACAACTACTTAATCTTTCAGTACTTCAGTTTCCTCATTTGTCAAATGAAAAAGATGATAACATCTGATAAAATAATTGTGTTGATTGAATGAGTTAATCTATAGGAAGAATTTAGAATTGTGCCTGGCATGTAGTGAATATCATATTCCTGTATGGTGTCAACTTCATTGTTTTCCACATATAATTTAAAAATTATTGTGTAGTTAGGTGTTAATATTTTCCTGCCTAGTTTTTTTCTTTAAGAAAAGAAATAATAGAGGAAGAAAAAAATAGCTGTCCAACCCTAATATGATAGACGTCACCTATATTTTTCTCCAGCACATTTCTTCTAAAATACATTACCGATTTGTTGTTTGTATATCAAATTGTATAGAAAAAAAAAAAAAAAAAAAAAGAAAACTTAAAGACAAGAAACATATATGGTATATTTTCTTTCCTCTCAGTTTATCAGACAATGTTTTAATATCTGTAACTTTATGTTACTATAAATCAATTAAAAAGACAAAGAACCTGATGTATGGGCAAAGTGTGTGTGTGTGTGTATATATATATAGGCAATTTACAAAAGAAATGTGAATAACCAAATAAACATATGAAAACTTGAATAACCTCACTAGTAAAGCATAAACACACATTAAAACAAAAATAAGATCCCTTGCCATCTATTGTTTTAGTAAAACTTAAAGGAAACAAGAAAATAAGATTCCTGTACTCCTTACTCTTCCCATCCTTTGCCCTCCATAGAATATTAAATGTTCCTCTAATATTCTGGAAGCTATTCATCTTATATCCATGTTAGTGCTTGCTATTAAGTTGAGATGTTTTTTGTTATAAATTGCTGTTTTTCTATCAACATCTAAGATTTCAATATCTGTAAACTGCTCTCCTTTAACCCACTTTCATTTTCTGTCCTAACTCTCCCAAATCTTTTTGCTGAATTAATTAGTGTACTGGAAGATGGAGCAGAGTGATTCTCTCAGATAATTTCTTCAACTATGTCCATTCTGCTTTTCAACCCATTTATTTTTATTTCTATAAATCAAGTTTCCAATTGCTAAGAACTAATTTTGTGTTTTCCATAGCAATCTATTTTGCTTTTCTGGGTTAGTTTTTCTCTCAAATCTCATGAGCTGTGGCTGCCATTTGGGACATTAGATTTTATGTTACTCCTTATATTTCAGTTAAATCCCCTCTTTTCTGTAAACCATTTGAGTAGCTTTCTATTAGCTGCAATCAAAGTAATGTCTATCTAGGACAGGAGTCTTATAGAGAATTGGAAGTAGGAGAGATCCCATCTACTTAGTTGAATCAGCAAAGGCTTTCTGTGGTGGTTTGTAACATTTGGTTTTTCAGATCATAAGGTTTTAACTACCAAGAATGGATAAAATGTTCCTGGTTGAAGGTAGAGCAGTAACATAAGCAGATCAGGACAAACTTTTCAGGGAACAAGAAGCATCACAATTTGGCTGGGATCATGGGATAGGTAGGGTGGGGATTGAAAAGTGAAAGTGTTAGTGATTCAGTTGTGTCAGACTCTTTGCGACCCAGTGGATTGTAGCCGGACAGGCTCCTCTGTCCATGGGATTCTCCAGGCAAGATTACTGGAGTGGGCTGCCATTCGTTAGTAGGAAATCTGAAAAGTTGTTTTAGGGGCAACATATGAACGGCTTTGAATGCCAAGGAGAAGACTTTACAACTAGTCGGACATTGAGAAAATGCTAAACAGATTTAAATAATAGCATGGTGTAATCAAAGATGTTAAAAAAGATTAATCTGGCTACAGTGTGCTGAATGGATTCAAGTGGTGACTTAGGTAGCAGAGGGACAAGTGAGGGAGACTAGCGAATCAGCTCATGCAAGTGTAATGAAAGTTTGAACATGTGGAAATGTAAATGTAAATATTTCACACTGTATACAGGATTTGGGTATCTCTATTAAAAAACAGCGTATGCAAAGGAGTAATTATATTTTTATGTTCTAAGAATCAAGTGATAACAGATTGTAGTGATAAAATGCAAAGTGGCCAAAAACTCTTGCTGTATTAAAAACAAATTCACTCTTTACCCCCTTTAAACATTCATTTAACAATTTCTCATAATATTTCAACTAAACACATTGACAACACGTGTGAAATTAGAATTGCATCATTTGGTGTGTTCTTCAAAGATCTAATCTTCAGAAATGTGTTTCTTAAAAGGAGTTCCTAATTTTCCCTCTAGAGTTCTCAGCTAAACAGTATCTCTTTTTTTAACTTTTAGCATGTTTCAGAATAATTGTATTGATCTTGCTCCTTGAGTAGTTTCTGGGAAATTTTTGCTCTCTGAAGCTTTTCTTTTCTTTAGAGACCCAAGGTAACTGAGGCATACAGAACATAAATGTAGCAGTCCCCCTTCTCCACCCTCCTGTCCCACAAAAAAGCAAGTAAGCTCAAGAATGCTGAAGTAAGAATAGGATACAAAAGTTTAATTTGCTTGGTAATACACATCTAACTGAATTTGTTTTCCCTCCTGGGACTACATATCAGTACTGCAAGAACTGCAAAGTACAGTGGATTCTGTAGTCGTCTGCCCAGATCCATCTTCTCATCCTTCCAGAACTTAAGCACTGATTGCCTCAGCCTCTGGGAGTGCTATAAGCCCTCTTTAGGAACTGCCCTTTGTTGAAAAACTTCCTTGCTCAAGGTCACACCTTCTTCTGAAGAACAATCTGCATCCAGTGGATGGTTTATTTGCAAGTATAAATAAATGCCCAGTCCATCAACCTAACTTGGAACAAGTCCAACAGTCTATCTCAGCTTTAGAGCTCCCCATGGAACTGGCTGAGGTCTTTTGTATGAGTTTCCTATTATTGGCTATATCAAATGACTATAGAGTTATGAGTTTTAAACAATACAAAGTTGTTATATTACAGTTCTGGAGGTCAGAAATCTGAAATGGATCTTCCTTAATTATCCCTTAATGGGATAATATTAAGGTGTCAACAGAACTTTATTATTTCTGTGAGATCTTGAGGAGAATCCAGTCCCTTGCCATTTCCACTTTCTAGAAGTCACCTTGGCTCATGACCATTTTTTGCTTCTTCGAAGTCAGCAGCATAGCATCTTCTCTCCTCTCCATCCTCTGCTTCCATCATTACTTCTCTGTCCGACTTTGACTCTCCTACTTCCTTCTATTCCTTATAAGGACCCAAGTGATTATATTGGACCCATCTGGATAATACAGGCTGATTTCCCCATGTCAGGATCCTTAACTTAATCACATCTGCAGAGCCCCTTTTGGCAGCTAAGGAACATACTCACAGGTTATAAGGATTAGTGTTAGTTGCTCAGTCGTGTCCGACTCTTTGCAACCCTATGGATTGCAGCCCACCAGGCTCCTCTGTTCATGGAATTATCCAGGCAAGAGTACTGGAATGGGTTGCCATTTCCTTCTCCAGGGAATCTTTGCGACCCAGGGATTGAACCCAGGTCTCCAGCATTGCAGTACAAGGATTAAGACATGTTTATCTTTGGGGTGCTAAGTTGTTTCAGTTGTGTCCAACTGTTTGCAACCCTATGGACCATAGCCTGTCAGGCTCCTCTGTCCATGGGATTTCCCAGGCAAGAATACTGGAGTGGGTTGCCATTTCCTTCTCCAGGGAATAAAACTACCATATGACTCAGAAATCCACTATTGGGCATATACCCTGAGAAAATCACAATTCAAAAGGGCACATGCACCCCAATGTTCATTGCAGCATTATTTACAATAGCCAGCATATGGAAGCAACCTAGATGTCCATTGACACATGAATGGATAAAGAAGATGTGGTACATATATACAATGGAATATTCTTCAACCATAAAATGGAACAAATTTGAGTCACTTGTAGTGAGGTGGACGAACCTAGAGCCTCTTACACAGAGTGAAGTAAGAAAGAGAAAATCAAGTATCGTATATTAATGTGTATATGTGGAATCTAGAAAGAGAGTACTGATGAACCTATTTACAGGGAAGAAATAGAGACATGGAAGTAGAGAATTGATACAGCAGGGGAAAGAGAGGGTAGGATAATTGAGAAAGGAGCATTGACATATATACACTATCATGTGTAAAATAGATAACTAGTGGGAAGCTGCTATATAACTCAGGGAGCCCATCCTGGTGCTCTGTGACAACCTAGAGGGGCGGGATAGGAGAGGGGAGGCTCAACAGGGAGGGGATATGAATATGATTATGACTGATTTGCATTGTTATATGGCCAAAACCAACACAACATTGTAAAGCAATTATCCTCCAATTAAAAAAATAAACACTTAAAAAAATAAAAGGAAGTGGCTCAGTTTCTCTTTAACTGCCTCACATTGAATATTCTCCTATGCAGTGCTGGCCAAAAATCCCAGGGGCTTCAAAGAGGAAACTAGACAGAGAATTGTCTCAGCTTGAGTTTCCTGAGAAGCAGATTTGAAAAGGAAGTTAAGTCTGCAGAAGATTTTTTATGAAATACCCTTGGTGTCAACATTTATGGAAGAAGGGAAGGAATTAGGGTTGGGCAGATGGAGAAGCTGGGTTGCAATATAGCCTCAACAAGCTATTCAAACAAATGGTTAGAATCTCTAGCCATTCTAGAGAGTGTATGTCTCATTGTACTTTTAATTTGCATGTCTCCAATGACTACTGGGGCTTCGCAGGTGGCACTAGTGGTAAAGAACTTGCCTGCCAATAGAGCAGACTTAAGAGATGTGGGTTTGATCCCTGGGTCAGGAAGATCCCTTGGAGGAGGGCATGGCAACCCACTCCAGTATTATTGCTTGGGAAATCCCATGGACAGAGGAGCCTGATGGGCTATAGTCCATGGGGTCGCAAAGAGTCGGACACGACTGAAGTGACTTAGCACACACGCAGTGATGAATGATGTTGCACATCTTTTAATGTATTTATTTGTCACCTGTATCTTTTTGGTGAAGTGTCTGTTCAAATCTGCCTATTTTTTCAAAAATTAGCTTGTCTTCCTACTGTTTAATTTTGAAGGCAAGTCTTTTTTTTTTTTTTTTAAATCAGGTATGTATTTTGCAAATATTTTCTCAAGTCTGTCCCTTGTATCTTCAAGTGGTGTTTTTAAGAATAAATAGGAGTCATTTCAACTCAGTGCCTAGGTTTCGAGAGTGGAACAAGAAAGGACTAAGGAGGGGAAAGCTGGAGTGACTCCTTGCATCCAAGGAATACAGTCAAGACTGGCCACTTTTATAAAACACATTTTTCTACTTCTATTACTTGGGCTACAGCACATGGTACTGATGTAGAATTACCAGATGTAAATACAGCAAATTATGGCAAGCTTGACTGGGAAACTTTGAGTTCCTTCCTACTGGAGAGATTCCTGCCAGTGGAAATAACTCTCAAGTAATGCAAATTATACAGAACAGTTGCTTACTCTGTATGTAGTGAGTTAAATGGTTAGATGGTACTCAATAAAATTAAGTTTGAAGAGGGAAGCTCTGCTCTGAATGCATCTAGGTATGGAGGAAATCCTTCTTAGTTTGAGGAAGAGCCTGAAAGCTATTCCTCCTAACAGGAGGAGACACTCATTAGTGTGACCTTGGGAGTAGATACTAAGACAAGTTTATGGTGCAAGTAGTTTATTTGGGATGTGATCTCAGGAAGTAAGACCAAAGGCATGGGGAGAGTGAGACTGGAAAGGAGAATAAGTTAATTGAAGATGGAGTAGATGATGTTACTGTTGTTGCCTTCCTCCCCTATACGGATGCTATTTGTCCAAACTCCAGCTTCTGCATGGTTTGCTCTCAGTGACTCATACCTGCCACCTTCTTTAGAGAAGTACCCTTGAACTGTTAGAGCTGTCTTGTTTTTCAGTTGCTCAGTCATGTCTGACTCTTTGCGACCCCTTGGACTGCAGCATACCAGGCCTCCCTGTCCTTCACTATCTCCCAGAATTTTCTCAAACTCATATCCATTGAGTTGGAGATGCCATCCAGCCTTCTCATCCTCTACCACCCCATCTCCTCCTGCACACAATCTTTCCAATAGGAAGGAACTCAAAGTCTCCCCATCACGCTTGCCATAATTTGCTGTATTTATTTTTGATAATTCTACATCAGCACCATATGCTGTAGCCCAAGTAATAGCATTAGGGTCTTTTCCAATGAGTCAGATCTTTGCATTAGGCGGCCAAAGTATTGGAGCTTCAGCTTCAGCATCGGTGCTTCCAGTGAATATTTAAAGTTGATTTCCCTTAAGATTGACTGGTTTAATCTCCTTGCTCTCCAAGGGACTCTCAAGAGTCTTCTCCAGCATCATACTTTGAAAGCATCAATTTTTTAGTGCTCAGCCTTCTTTAAGGTCCAACACTCACATCTGTACATGACTACTGGAAAAGCCATAGTTTGACTATATGGACCTTTGTAGGCAAAGTGATGCCTCTGGTTTTTAATACACTGTCTAGGTATGTCATAGCTTTCCTTCCAAGGCTCAAGCATCTTTTATTTTTTTATTATTTTTTCATTTATTTATATTAGTTGGAGGCTAATTACTTTACAATATTGTAGTGGTTTTTGCCTTACATTGACACGAATCAGCCATGGATTTACATGTGTTCCCCATCCCGAACCCCCCTCCCACCTCCCTCCCCATCCCATCCCCCTGGGTCATCCCAGTGTCCCAGCCCTGAACTCTTGTCTCATGCATCAAACCTGGACTGGCGATCTGTTTCACACTTGATAATATACATGTTTCAATGCTATTCTCTCAGATCATCCCACCCTCGCCTTCTCCCACAGAGTACAAAAGTCTGTTCTATACATCTGTGACTCTTTTCCTGTCTTGCATATAGGGTTATCGTTACCATCTTTCTATATGCATTAGTATACTGTATTGGTCTTTATCTTTCTGGCTTACCTCACTCTGTATAATGGGCTCCAGTTTCATCCATCTCATTAGAACTGATTCAAATGAATTCTTTTTAATGGCTGAGTAATATTCCATTGTGTATATGTACCACAGCTTTCTTACCCATTCATCTGCTGATGGGCATCTAGGTTGCTTCCATGTCCTGGCTATTATAAACAGTGCTGCAATGAACATTGGGGTACACGTGTCTCTTTCAGTTTTGGTTTCCTCGGTATGTTTGCCCAGGAGTGGGATTGCTGGGTCATATGGCAGTTCTATTTCCAGTTTTTTAAGGAATCTCCACACTGTTCTCCATAGTGGCTGTACAAGTTTGCATTCCCACCAACAGTGTAAGAGGGTTCTCTTTTCTGCACACCCTCTCCAGCATTTATTGGTTGTAGACTTTTGAAGAGCAGCCATTCTGACTGGCGTGTAATGGTACCTCATTGTGGTTTTGATTTGCATTTCTCTGATAATGAATGATGTTGAGCATCTTTTCATGTGTTTGTTAGCCATCTGTATGTCTTCTTTGGAGAAATGTCTGCTTAGTTCTTTGGCCCATTTTTTGATTAGGTCATTTATTTTTCTGGAATTGAGCTGCAGGAGTTGCTTGTATATTTTTGAGATTAATTCTTTGTTGCTTCGTTTGCTATTATTTTCTCCCAATCTGAGGGCTGTCTTTTCACCTTACTTATTTTATCCTTTGTTGTGCAAAAGCTTTTAAGTTTAATTAGGTCCCATTTGTTTATTTTTGCTTTTATTTCCAATATTCTGTGAGGTAGGCCATAGAGGATCTTGCTGTGATTTATGTCGGAGAGTGTTTTGCCTATGTTATCCTCTAGGAGTTTTATAGTTTCTGGTCTTACATTTAGATCTTTAATCCATTTTGAGTTTATTTTTGTGTATGGTGTTAGAAAGTGTTCTAGTTTCATTCTTTTACAAGTGGTTGACCAGTTTTCCCAGCACCACTTGTTAAAGAAGTTGTCTTTTTTCCATTGTATATTCTTGCCTCCTTTGTCCAAGATAAGGTGTCCATATGTACATGGATTAATCTCTGGGCTTTCTATTTTGTTCCATTGATCTATATTTCTTTCTTTGTTCCAGTATCATACTGTCTTGATGACTGTGGCTTTGTAGTAGAGCCTGAAGTCAGGCAGGTTGATTCTTCCAGTTCCATTCTTCTTTCTCAAGATTGCTTTGGCTATTTGAGGTTTTTTGTATTTCCATACAAATTGTGAAATTATTTGTTCTAGTTCTGTGAATACCATTGGTAGCTTGATAGGGATTGCATTGAATCTATAGATTGCTTTGAGTAGTATACTCATTTTCACTATATTGATTCTTCCAATCCATGAACACAGCATATTTCTCCATCTACTTGTGTCCTGTTTGATTTCTTTCATCAGTGTTTTATAGTTTTCTATATATAGGTCTTTTGTTTCTTTAGGTAAATATACTCCTAAGTATCTTATTCTTTTTGTTGCAATGGTGAATGGTATTGTTTCCTTGATTTCTGTTTCTGTTTTCTCATTGTTAGTGTATAGGAATGCAAGGGATTTCTGTGTGTTAATTTTATATCCTGCAACTTTACTATATTCATTGATTAGCTCTAGTAATTTCCTGGTAGAGTCTTTAGGGTTTTCTATGTAGAAGATCATGTCATCTGCAAACAGTGGGAGTTTTACTTCTTTTCCTATCTGGATTCCTTTTATTTCTTTTTCTGCTCTGATTGCTGTGGCCCAAACTTCCAAAACTATGTTGAATAGTAGTGGTGAGAGGGGCACCCTTGCCTTGTTCTTGACTTTAGGGGAAATGCTTTCAATTTTTCACCATTGAGGATAATGTTTGCTGTGGGTTTGTCATATATAGCTTTTATTATGTTGAGGTATATTCCTTCTATGCCTGCTTTCTGGAGAGTTTTTAATCATAAATGGATATTGAATTTTGTCAAAGGCTTTCTCTCCATCTGTTGAGATAATCATATGGTTTTTATCTTTCAATTTGTTAACGTGGTGTATTACATTGATTGATTTGTGGATATTAAAGAATCCTTGCATTCCTGGGATAAAGCCCACTTGGTCATGATGTATGATCTTTTTAATATGTTGTTGGATTCTGTTTGCTAGAATTTTGTTAAGGATTTTTGCATCTATGTTCATCAGTGATATTGGCCTGTCATTTTCTTTTTGTGTGGCATCTTTGTCTGGTTTTCATATTAGGGTGATGGTGGCCTCATAGAATGAGTTTGGAAGTTTACTTTCTTCTGCAATTTTCTGGAAGAGTTTGAGTAAGATAGGTATTAGCTCTTCTCTAAATTTTTGGTAGAATCCAGCTGTGAAGCCATCTACGTCCTAGGCTTTTGTTTGCTGGAAGATTTCTGATTACAGTTTCAATTTCCTTGCTTGTGATGGATCTGTTAAGATCTTCTATTTCTTCCTGGTTCAGTTTTGGAAAGTCATAGTTTTCTAAGAATTTGTCCATTTCATCCAAGTTGTCCATTTTATTGGCATATAGCTGCTGGTAGTAGTCTCTTATGATCCTCTGCATTTCTGTGTTGTCTGTTGTGATTTCTACATTTTCATTTCTAATTTTGTTGATTTGATTCTTCTCCTTTTGTTTCTTGATGAGTCTGGCTAATGGTTTGTCAGTTTTATTTACCTTTTCAAAGAACCAGCTTTTGGTTTTATTGATTTTTGCTATGGTCTCTTTCGTTTCTTTTGCATTTATTTCTGCCCTAATTTTTAAGATTTCTTTCCTTCTTCTAAACCTGGGGTTCTTCATTTCTTCCTTCTCTAGTTGCTTTAGGCGTAGAGTTAGGTTGTTTATTTGACTTTTTTCTTGTTTCTTGAGGTAAGCCTGTATTGCTATGAACTTTCCCCTTAGGACTGCTTTTAAAGTGTCCCATAGGTTTTGGGTTGTTGTGTTTTCATTTTCATTCATTTCTATGCATATTTTGATTTCTTTTTTGATTTCTTCTATGACTTGTTGGTTATTCAGAAGCATGTTAGTTAGCCTCCATATGTTGGAATTTTTAATAGTTTTTTTTCCTGTAATTATTCTCTTTCATTACTTTAAGTATGTCCTGTCATTCCCTTCTGGCCTGAAGGGTTTCTATTGAAAGATCAGCTGTTATCCTTATGGGAATCCTCTTGTGTGTTATTTGTTGTTTTTCCCTTGTTGCTTTTATTATTTGTTGTTTGTGTTTGATCTTTGTTAATTTGATTAATATGTGTCTTGGGGTGTTTTGCCTTGGGTTTATCCTGTCTGGGACTCTCTGGGTTTCCTGGACTTGGTGACTATTTCCTTCCCAATTTTCGGGAAGTTTTCAACTATTATCTCCTCGAGTATTTTCTCATGGCCTTTCTTTTTGTCTTCTTCTTCTGGGACTCCTATGATTCAAATGTTGGGGCGTTTCACATTGTTGCAGAGGTCCCTGAGGTTGTCCTCATTTCTTTTGATTCTTTTTTCTTTTTTCCTCTCTGCTTCATTTATTTCCACCATTCTATCTTCTACCTCATTTATCCTATCTTCTGCCTCCATTATTCTACTGTTGTCTCCCTCCAGAGTGTTTTTGATCTCATTTATTACATTATTCATTATTAATTGACTCTTTTTTATTTCTTCTATGTCCTTGTTAAACATTTCTTGCATTTTCTCAACCTTTTTCTCCAGGCTATTTATCTGTAACTCCATTTTGTTTTCAATATTTTGGATCATTTTTATTATCATTATTCTAAATTCTTTTCCAGGTAGATTCCCTATCTCCTCCTCTTTTGTTAGGCTTGGTGGGCATTTTTCATGTTCCTTTACCTGCTGAGTATTTCTCTGCCTTGTCATCTTGTTTAGATTGCTGTGTTTTGAGTGGCCTTTCTGTATTCTGGTAGTTTGTGGTTCCTCTTTATTTGGAGGTTCCTCCCAGTGGGTAGGGTTGGATGATTGGCTTGTCAAGGTTTCCTGGTTAGGGAAGCTTGTGTCAGTGTTCTGGTGGGTGGAGCTGGGTTTCTTCTCTCTGGAGTACAATGGAGGGTCCAGTAATGAGTTTTGAGATGGGTTTGGTGTGACTTTTGGAAGCCTGTATATTGACGCTCAGGGCTATGTTCCTGCGTTGCTGGAGAATTTACATGTTATATCTTGCTCTGGAACTTATTGGCTCTTGGGTGGTGGTTGGTTTCAGTGTAGGTATGGAGGCTTTTGGATGATCTCTTATTAATTAATGTTCCCTGGAGTCAGGAGTTCTCTGTTGTTCTCAGGTTTTGGGCTTAAGCCTCCTGCCTCTGGCTTTCAGTCTTATTCTTCCAGTAGCCTCAAGACTTCTCCATCCATACAGCACTGATAGTAAAACTTCTATATTAATGGTGAAAAGATTCTCCACTGTGAGGGACACCCAGAGAGCTTTACAGAGTTACATGAAGAAGAGAAGACGGAGAAAAGAGATAGATGTGAACAGGAGGAGAAACAAGGGGACTCAAGAAGAGAGAGACAGATCTGGGCAGTACTCTGTTCCCTAAGTGTTCTCCACAGCCCAGAACACCCACAGAGATTCACAGAATTGGATTGAGAAGAGAAGGGGGAGGGAGGAACTAGAGGTGACCTGAGGGATAAAAAGGAGAGTCAAAAGGGAGAGAGAGTAATCAAGCCAGTAATCACACTACTGAGCAAAAATGGGTACTGAAGATTGGATTCTTAAATGTACAAAATTGATATCAAATACTAAAAAACAAAGATTAAAAATCTAGAGTAGAGGTTACACTCTTAAAAATACAATATTAAAAAAAAAGAAAAACACAAAAAGTATAAGCAATATATATGAAGTTCACTTTAAAAATAGGGTCCTTTTTGTTTTTTTGCAAGGTAATAGTGGGTTATAAAAATGAAAATTAAAGTAGTAATAGAGGACTTAAAAAAGAAGAAAAAATGTTTAATTAAAAAAATAATAGTAATAGTAAAAATATATCTAGGAATTTCTCTGGAGCTGTTGCGGGCAGTGTGGATTCAGTTCAGTTTCAGATAGTTCCTTGTTCCAGCTTATACTTTTCAATATATATAGGCCCCTTCCAGTGTAGTCAGTGTTAACTACAGGGATTTTAATCTGTTGTACTTGTTACATCTAAGGTGGTTCCCTTTGTTTATTTGGCTTCTGTTTCAGGTCTCTACAGTGTCTAATTTCTGCCCTGACACAGGGGGGCAGAAGTGGTTGCTTGTTTAGGTTCGCTTGTTCAGTCGTGCTGTGGGGAGGGAGGAACACTACAAATATCACTGGCGTGTGTGGGGAGTACTCGCAGTGTTCCGGCCACACTGGGTTTGCCCCCATTCATGGCGTGTGTGTTTTCCCTGTCTACACTGCTCAGGGTTCAGGTTGCTTTACAGGGAGCAGGCTGGAGTTGTGTGCACTTCCCACATCTAAACTGCTCAGGTTCAGGTTCTCGGGTACTTCACAAAGGCGCAGACTCAGTTGGGCCTGCATCTTGTGCCTTCCCCGGTTCGAGCAGCTCAGGCAACCAGGTGCTTGACGAGCGCACTCTTCAGGTGCAGTGCGACTTCTCCCCTCCCCGGTCCCAGCCTCACTTTCCCAGCGCGCCCGGTCCGGTGCACCTTGTGTCTCTTTTGGGGAGCTGATCTCTGGCTGTGACCCTCCCGGCGGATGTCAACCATCCAGAATCTCAGGAAGTCTTTGGTTAGAAACTGGAAGCCTGTTTGCAGTTTGGTAGGGGATGCCCTCTCTGGGGCCGAGCTTGCCCCTTTCCGGCTCTGGCTGGCGCCCACCTCCCCCCTGCCTCTGGCAGGGGATGGACCGGTCCGCAGCCGGCTAGCTCTTCTCTGATATTGCTCAGTCCTTTGTTCTGTGAATGGGCTGGCAGTGCTTTGCATTAGGGCTTTTCGCAGGTTAATTCTCTCTCTCTCTCTTGCTATCCCACAGTTTAGGTTGCTGTCTCATGTTAGCTCCCTCAGATTGCCCTCAGGGCATTCAGGCCCGGTCCTTACCCTAAGCAATGCCGCCCGCTCCTCTCTGTTCAGCCCCCACTTTCTGGTGGCTGATGAGAGCGTCTGGGGTACTTTTCTGCTGGGAGTTGCTTTTAGGCATGTAATCTGTGATTTTATTAATTTTTTCTCTCAGTTAGGTTGCCCTCCAAGATTCGAAAACTTCCCCCAGATCCTGCAGTGAGAGGGTTTCCTGGTATTTGGAAACTTCCTCTATTAAGACTCCCTTCCCCGGAAGGATCTCCATCCCTAACTCTTTTGTCTCTCTTTTTATCTTTTATATTTTTGTCCTACCTCCTTTCGAAGACAATGGGCTGCTTTTCTGGGTGCCTGATGTCCTCTGCTAGCATTCAGAAGTTGTTTTGTGGAGTTTGCTCAGCGTTCAAATGTTCTTTCAATGAATTTGTGGGGGAGAAAGTGGTCTCCCCATCCTATTCCTCTGCCATCTTAGCTCCTCTCTCTCAAGCATCTTTTAATTTCATTGCTGCAGTCAACTTTCTCAGTGATTTTGGAGCCCAATAAAATAAAATCTATCACTGTTTCCATATATTTGCCATGAAGTGATGGGACTGGAGGACATGATCTTAGATTTGCCTTATCTGAAAACTTTGAGAGACAGGAATGCCTGGGCGTTTATGTCCCTCCATCCCCGTGCCTCCTGATGCCCCACTATGGCTCATAGTCAATGGTTGACTGGTACAGGAATGGAAAAGTCCAAAGGCTTCCCTGGTGGTCCAGTGGTTAAGACTCTGAGCTTCCAGTGCAGTGGGAGTGGGTTTGATCCCTGTTCAGAGAACTAAGATCCCACATGGAATCCCACACTTGGTGGGATTCCAACTCTGCTCTGCTTTCCTTACTCCCTGCCTGCTTTCTGCTAGGAACACCTATTTTCTTAACAAGTCACTCACACATGAATCTTCAACTCAGGATCTGCTTCTGAGGACAAGATCAGCACCTGAGGATGCATTATTGAAGTTGCCTCTGTAGGGAATAGTAGCATTGTTATGCCATAGCTTCATAAGAAGCATGGAGGAAAAAAATGAAGATGGCATGCCTTATTTCATCTACCTGACAATTCATAACAAGGCTTCACACTTTGTCCTTCTAAGGATATGAAAATTCAAAAAAATAATCAAAGCATAATGGGAAATACCAGTCTTTCACAAAGCTTATTATGTCTGTATTTTAAACATTACTAATAAAGAGAAGATGAGACATTTCATTCACCATTGTCTTGGTGTCTGTTTTCTGCTTCAAGATTTTGGTGAAAACAGCATTTGATTTACATGATAATAAAAAACAGTGTATAAAAGCTTAGCATCTCAATTTCCCCAACCCTTTCTGCATATATGATATTACACAAGGTACTGCTAAGTGAAAGAGTAACAGGAATAATAAACTATCATTTTATAAATTTTAGTGAGGTGTTTTTAACATACTTTCCAGAAACTAGAAAGTGAATGAATGAATTGACTGGGGCAACAAATCTATTTGTGAATCATATGATTTCTAATTCTTTCTTCTGAAGCAGACCTCATTAGATTAACAATTGATTCATCATTAAAAATGATTTCTGGTGATATAACTACTATTTGACTTTTAGCATATAGTTGGGAGTGGAGTGGCATAAATGATTTCCATTTGTTTATTTATCTTGGTGAACAAGGTTTTTCAATTTTCACATGTATAAACATAATGCAAATTTGCTGTAACCTTTTAAGAATATCAGGCTTCCCTGGTGGCTCAGTTGTAAAGAATCTGCCTGCAATGCAGGAAACACAAAAGATGCTGGTTCGGTCCTTGGGTCGGGAAGATCCCCTGGAGAAGGGAATGGCAACCCACTCCAGTATTCTTGCCTGGAGAATCCCATGGACAGAGGAGCCTGGTGGGCTACAGTCCATGGGGTCTCAAAACAGTTGGACATGACTGAGTGACTAATACTTTAAGAATATCAGATATGTTATTTGGTTAATCTCATGAAAGTTTCTGTGCCTAGGTCTGGGTCACTCTGCAGAGACTGTAGTGAATACTGTCCCTCTGCCAGACATTTTGTTTGTCTATTATGTTTCTCTTTTCCTTACTATTAGACAAGAAGGTACAACTTGGGTTGTATTTCTACTCCTTCTGGGCCACAGGGAGGCTGGGGACTTGTTCACTAATTAAAAAAAAAAAAATGGCAGAGAGTCATTTTCGAACATTCTTTCTTCAGACAAAACAGTATTAGGTTTGCCACTTTGAAATGACTTGGCAAGTTGCTTTCAATTCAGAGCCATGGTGTTCACTATATAATTAGAGTGTCCTTAGGCACCTGTGAAAATTTAGTAATGCAGATATTTTCTTGATGGATTTTGAGTATCGGACACTCTTAGTATCTTCAATGACACATTTCCTAGGAAAGTAGTCGTCAAACAACACACTATCCATAATAACCAGCACTTCATTAATAGACTTTCATTCAAATTTGGAGTTGGGATTTTCCAAGACTAACTGAACTTTGCTTATTCTTTTTATTATACTTCACAAATGAGAGCTCATCAATATAATCATTGTATTCATTGTACTTGTTAGTATCTTAACAAGATAATATTATAATATCTTAACATTATTAAGGCTGGAGAAAACAGTGAGAAGCGCCTGTTCCAGTAAATTTTGCTTTTGAGATGATCTTGCAATCACAGCCAAGAAAATGTGAGAGTTAAGTTGATGGAGAACAAAACTGATTTTAAGTGCCCCTGAGAGAATGAAGAAGAGAGAAGGAGGAAAAAAATAATCATGCCACGTTTGACTCTGGAAAATAAACAGCTTCATCATATATCAGTGCCTAAAATATATATGAGTGAACATTAGAATTGCAAATGAATTAAGGGAGGGAAGAACTCTGTCTGCTTTTACATAATTTTGTTTTGCTTTGGGCGAGGAGATGTATTTTCCTACTAGAAACTAAGAATGAATTCCTAACTTCAGGCGGAGGCATGGGCAAGAATTACCCTATTTCATGTGGTGATTAGAAAATGGATGTTGTGTTGAAGATCCATTTCTTTTAAAATCATATGAGTGAAATCTAATGAACCTGATTAATTAGAAAAAGAAAGAGCACTCGTGGCAGAAAAAATCTTACCACAAATATATGGTTAATTATTGAAGTGTGATACCTTGTGTATAAGTATGTCCAGGCCCCAGTCCTTTGGTTTTATATTCAGATAAGGAGCCAGGTCCTGCCTGACTAAATGATCAAGTCTTGGTTGGATTTTAAGTGCCTCAGAGAGAACGAACAACGATCACTGACTCCCTATGTCATGTTGCCTCCAAAGTGCTGATTGTTACTTTTTAAACAGAAACTTCAAGGTGGATTTCCACCTTGATTATTATTACTAGGTTTTGGAATTTTTCTGCCTAGTGTTACTTTGAATGCAAGCATGATGTTTCTCTTCATCTATCCACTCAGAAGACTATAATGGGAGTTAGATGGAGGCAAGCCTGAGAGTACAGCCCAGCTCTTCCAAATATGTGACCTCAAACAAGTTATCCTAAGACTTGGGGCTTGAACTTGGAGCATTCCTACAATTCACAGGATGTAATGTTTTTATGGACCCCCAATGTATCCAACTTAATGGACATGAGTCTGAGCAAGCTCCAGGAGTTGGTGATAGACAGGGAAGCCTGACATGCTGCAGTCCATGGGGTCACAAAGAGTCGGACACAACTGAGTGACTGAACTGAACTGAGTGTACTTGTTCTGTAAGATGTAGAGGAGAGCTCGTGGTTTCTTTTTTTTTTTTTAACAGATGGCACACATCCAGGGACTTAGGAAAGCAAGGTATGTATGTTCATAATTAAACCCTCTTTGCATGGCTGACTAAAGCAGGTCGAGGGCAGTGTGGCACCTCTCCCTGTGCTCTGGTCATTCAGCTTTAGCTGCCTCATAGCAGGACGAGCCCACACGCTATAGAGTCCAGGATCATCTGTATTGTAACACAAAATGTGTGTTACATAGTGACAAGCTTGTAATTGTCACTTGAATTCAAGTGACTTGAATTATCACAGAATCGTGGCTTCTCAAAGGCCTGACCTAAGCCAGGTCAGAGAAACAAAGCCCCTTGAATAATGGGACTAGTGGGTCTCTTGAAAGAAGAATCCTGGTGACATGGCCATAAGCTTCTGCTGTAAATATGCCTTTAAACTTCTTCCCAAAGTCTTAGAGCCATTTCTCAGAGTGAAAATGGAATGGGGAATGGGAAAGAGCCGTATCAAGGGTAATCAGACAGAGGCTCAGTGCTAACCCTGGAGTTCTCAAATGCTGTTATGGGCCACAGAGTGGTGGTCAGGAAGGTTAGGTGTTTAGGTGAGGTGTTAGAGGTTAGGTGGTTAGAGGTTAGGTGACTAGTAGAGTTTTAGGCAAAGACTGTGATCATTTCCCTGGTGTTGGAATCCTGGCTAGGATAGACATACTGAACATCTGGCAGAATCTGTACATTGGCTCCTGGGATCATATGGTGACAGCCATTCCTATTATAATGGCCTAGTGAGAACCTCTGGAATTTCCTTTCCCTACCAGGATAGGTGGCTCAGATGGTAAAGAATCTGCCTGTAATGCAGGAGACCCAGGTTCGATCCCTGGGTCAGGAGGATCCCCTGGAGAACCAAATGGCAACCCACTCCAGTATTCTTGCCTGTAGAATTCCATGGCCAGAGGGGCCTGACGGGCTACAGTCCCTTGGGTCGAAGAGTTTGACATGACACAAGCACACACAACAGAATAATAAGTCAAAAGCAGTATTCCTTTCCTATGGTAACTGCCAATACTGGTGTCATCATGAAAAATTTGAAAGATGATGGGAAAGAAGATTTCTATTACATTCCCACTTATACACAGAAGGTATCGAAGTCTTGGAGAATGGCCATGGATCATCACATAGCTAACTGGTCATTGATTCTCATTTCAGCAAGTGCTCTGTATGTGGCCTCTTCTCTAGACTAGTCAACACACAGCACTGGGAACCTACCTGGGCAGTAGAAGCTTCTTCCTGATGTCTAGAGAACATCCACCTTCCCCTTTCTGCCCCTCCGTCTACTCAATACTTTTGTGGCTTAATTCCAGGTATGAAATCTCTCTTCTTCTTGAAACACCTCAGAGTGGTGTTACAGGTTGAATTCCCTGGGAAGTAGGCTAAAACCGAGATTAACATGCAGGGTAATTATTATATGCAGGGAAGGATGAAAGCAGGACTGGGCAGAGGGAGAAGTTAGGCTGTAATGCAATCTCAACCAAAGCCCTTATACTCCTATGTTGATGAGTTATTGAGTGGGTAGTAGGGGATGACCTTAGATAAGGGGACTTTTTTTCAACAAACAAATCCTTGTTGGAGCTGAAAGCAGGGAATTATCTACATCAACATGCCCAGCATCTGGGGATAAACTGATAAAGTGCTTAGTCTTCAAGTGGGATCTGGGTTATGCACAAATCACAACATCCACTAAAGGTGGGAAGTGGAAGGGAGGAATGAAGATGTTAGAGAGAATGAAATAGCACAGATGCTGGTGAGTTGATGGTCCAGCCTAGGGTCAGAAACTCTTAAGTGATTGGAAGAGACTCTACCAGCGTCCACGTTGGCCAATTCCAAGGCATAAGGGGTATAAGGCTCAATAGTTGTGGCACACTGGCTTAGTTGTTCCATGGCATGTAGGATCTTCCTGGATCACAGATCAAACCCATGTTTCCTGCATTGGCAGGTGGATTCTTTGGACTTCCCAGGTGGCTCAGTGGTAAAGAATTCACCTGCCAATGCAGGAGATGAAAGAGATGTGGGTTCAATCCCTAGGTCAGGAAAATCCCCTGGAGTAGGAAATGGCAACCCACTCCAGTATATGCCGTGGACAGAGGAGCCTGGTGGGTTGCAGTCCATGGGGTTGCAGAGTCAGACACAACTGAGTTTGCACACACTTTCTAAGGAGTATTACACCACTCAAATGATTGGGTCTTTGTATTTCTCTGCTGTGCAAATTCATATAATCCCTAGCCACACAATAAATAGAGTAGTATTTATGCCCACACTTGTTACACATTTGTTATAAACTATATGATTGCATTGTGTTCTCTGTTTCCCAAACTATTTCAGAGGAAAAGCTTCCAAAACAACTCCTTATGGCTATAAAGAACACCTCCTTTGCAATTGCACTTGTCAAAACAACCTGTCCCACAGCCTTTTCCTGACCCTGGGTCTTCAGCTTTGCAGGAGAGGAAATGAGAGCTAATGAGAGAGAGCAGAGAAGTGGAGTTCAGAAAAACAGCCGAAGAGATGCCTTGAAGACTTCTTGAAAGCAAGCTTGACCATTTTGCCCTCTTTCTTAAAAACGCATGGAAATGATCCAATTAGTTGGAAAGCTGACTTTTTTCTTCCCCTGCTTTTGTAAGAAGATGGACAGTGAGAAAACACTCGCTGGAGTCTTTGGAGCTGAATATAAAGAGAATCTCTAGGAAAGAGGGCGATAATGTTATGGATGATAGGAGGTAAGGGCATGAGGTATTTATCAGGAGTGTTGCAGCAGATTTCTATGATGCAGTAGGGGAAATTTATGAACAAGTGACTGGGAGAAAGAAAAACTCAGCATGAAGAATGCTATCATTTGCTGGTGCCTGAGCTGACAGGGGAGTGGAGGAAGAGAAATAGCATATGTGTAGAGTTTGTGTGAGACATGGTGCCTCAGAGCCAGAGTGCTGGCTATTTCCCATGACATCATTCCATGGGCCCTAGGAAAGTCTCTCCTACCGCTCTCCTTGTTGCTCCCCAAGTGTTTTTGAAATATCACCGTTAGAAATTACTTTCATATGTGTTCTTTTCCCTGTATTTGTACTTTGAAGTTTATAGCATGTCACATGAACTTGGGTCTGTTGTTGTACTCCGTAAACGCTTTCTATTGGGTTGGCCAAAAACTTCATTCGGGTCCAGAGCGCCAAAACCTGAACGATCTTTTTTGGCCAACCCAGTATTTTTAAAATGTGAATCCTCTTAGGAGTGGAAATGTGGCATTTCATATTTAGTGGGGAATTACTGTCTGTGATATATACTTTCCTTAAAGAATCCATGTGTGATACAGGAGACTTGGGTTCAAGCCCTGGGTCAGGAAGATCCCCTGGAAAAGGGAATGGCTACCCACTCCAGTATTCTTGCCTGGAGAATTCCATGGACAGAGGAGCCTGGCAGGCTAGCGTCTATGGGGTCCCAAGAATCAGACACAGCTTATCGACTAAACCACCACCACCACAGCTATTCAGAAACACAGGGCATGCATCTGAGATGTGGGACATTAGGAAGAAGGATGTCAAAAAGAAGGAAAAGCCCACCAATAATCTCAAAAGATCTGCACTTCCTATTTTCTAATGCAGCTTCAGGCCATGGGAAAATTGTGCAGTGGAGTCAATGTTGTGGGTTCAAGTCCCTCCCTGAACTTATTTTTTATAGCTAAGTGTTATAATATTTATAAGAATGAATTGCAGTTTGAAATTTATAATATTTTAACCATACAGCTATAAATCACAAGTTAAAAGATGTTTGTAGAAAACCTCTTTCTCTTTATTTCATGGTACTAATAGAGCAACTGCTTTCATTTTTCTGTATTGCCTTCCAGTATTCATATACATATTTTAAATAATTCTGTAGTTATAGAATATTTTTTATTTTGATTTTTCACATAAAAATACCTCTTCCATGTTGTTACACAGTCTTAATAATTATAGCTTTTCATGAATTTCTTTGTAATTTTTGCACCACAGAGCAGTTTCAAATTTGAAAAGAGAAACGTAGTCACAGGGTTATGAATATTTAGACAGCTTTTGAAATATTACTGGATTGCTTTCCAAAATGTTTGTGGGAGTTTAAAACCCACCAAACATTTTCACCTCACTTGCTAGCATTGGGTTATCATTTTAAATGATTCTATTATTTTAATGATTTAAAATATGATTTTAATGTTTTACTGTGCATTTCTTTGAGGTTTGGCAAGGTTTAATGGATTCCCCATATGTTTGAAATTTTCTCAGAATAAAAAGTTAAAAAATGCATATGTAACAAATTTCCAAGGAATTGCAGGAAGAGTACAAAGATCTCTGTATACCTAATGCACCAATTGGATATTTTCGACACTGCTTTATCATTTTCTCTCTCTGTATATTTGTAAGTACTATTTTTCCTGAATCACTCTATAGTATACTGAATACATCTTACACCTTTACGCGTTAACAATATTGTATTATGTTACATTTCCTGAACTTGATATTTACACTATTGTTACATAAAATAATATCATTTTAAAAAATATTCATTTGTTTATTTGGCTGCACTGAGTCTTAGTTGCAGCACAGGAGATTTTCAGTCTTAGTTGCAGCATGTGGGATCTTTAGTTGAGGCATGAGAACTCAGAGTTGTGGGATGTGGGATCTAGTTCCCTGACCAGGGATTAAACCTGGGTCTGCTGCATTGGGAGTGTGGAGTCTTAGCCAAAGCTTTTATCTAATCTAAAATTCATATTGCAGTTTTGCAAATTATTTTACTAATATATTTGAGAACAAAATATATTTCCTGTCCAGGAACCAATCAACGTTTATGCATGTACCTAACTGTTGTGATTCTTTGAAGGTGAAAGTGAAGTCACTCAGTCGTGTCAGACTCATAGTGACCCCATGGACTGCAGCCTACCAGCTCCTTCGTCCATGGGATTTTCCAGGCAAGAGTACTGGGGTGGGTTGCTGTGCTTCTTTAGTTTCTTTTAATATAGAACATTTTCTCAGCACTGTTTGTCTTTCACAGCACTGACATTTTCAAAACATACAGGCCAATTATTTTGTGTAATGTTCAGCAGTGATCTGGTAAATGTTTAACAAATGTCTAGCTGAAAAAAAATTTTTTTGCTGTGTAGCATTTGCCAATTTCTGTGGTGTAAATATTCCCATGGTAGCTGATGTCAAGGTTCTGATGTGATGTTGCTGAATGGGCTATTGGAGAGAACTGTGCACAGTCAGCTCTCAGGAGCTTTATGCATAAGCCAACTCTAGCACATCACTGAATGGCCTTCAATTCGAGTTCATCTGCCTTTCTCTCATGAATAGAACTAGTTATGCATCTTTGTCAGGAATGCCAATGAAATAATGGTACGTTGTTCTTAGTATATAGTATCAGGAGGCACATGATGTAGACATGTCCCGCCTGTACTTATTTTACTTATTTATTTAAAATATTTATTTTACAATTTTATTGTATTATTCATTTGGCCTTACCAGATCTTAGTTGTGGCATGTGGAATCTTTAGGTGTGGCATGCCAACTCTCAACTGCAGTATGTGAGACCTAGTTCCCTGACCAGAAATGGAACCTGGGCCCCCACATTGGAAGCACAGAATTCTAGTCACTGGACCACCAGGGAAGTCCTCCCATCTGTACTTATTTTAGAATGAGAAAAAATACATATACACTTGCATATGTGTGTGTATGTGTGCAAACAATGTGAATTTATTTCCCCTTCAATATATGAAATGAACAAAAGTGGGAAAACGGGGATATTCCAGTTGAAGCAGAGGAAGTCAGATCCTCAAAGTCCCATTACCCCCACACTGTGACCCTGAGAGGACTCCGAGTTGCACAGTTTGAGAATCACTATCCTATATGGAAGATGGAGGGTTTATTTTCAAAGGGAACTGGATTTTAATTATTCCTGAAGGTTGTGCAATGTTAATAAAAGGCTTGGTTCACTTATTAATATGATGCCTGTCCAGTGTGCCAACCTAAATGCACCAGTGGGATGCACTTCCATCTATATTTATTTAATTCAAATATATTTTTAATTAAATAGATTTGCATATCAGAGATTGGTCTCACCTAATTTAATTATCTCATTCTTATTGCTTCAAGAGTGGTAATACTTAGACTTAATTTAGCTTTGTGACAATAAATATGTCACCTAATTTTCTGGCATCTAATTCTGTCACCTGTGAAAGGAGAAAGATGTTGGACTCACTGATCCTTGGGTCTGTGTGGGAAAGGACCTTAAAATTCCAAATCAGACTGCCCCCAAAGAGACAGAGATTAGCCTAGGTCACCATAAAATAACTGCAGGATTGTCCTTTGTGCTCTCTGAGTCTCATCTTTCTCGAGGTGAAAATCTTGATCTAAGTGGGCTCAAACCAAGGGACAGCACTTCCTTGGCCCTAATCTAGGAAACATCTATGTCTGTTCTTCCCCAAGATTCACAGCACCCTGGGCACATTTTACCTTCTTCAGGTACCCACGGTTTCTTCTATTACCTAAGGACTTTTTTTTTTCAGTTTATTATAATGTGTGGATTTTATTTGTTTTTTTTTATTATTTTTTTCCATTTATTTTTATTAGTTGGAGGCTAATTACTTTACAATATTGTAGTGGTTTTTGCCATACATTGACATGTATACCTAAGGACTTTTAATAAGACAACAGGGGCTTTCCTAGTGGCTCAATGGTAAAGAATCTGCCTGCCAATGCAGAAGATTTGGGCTCAATCCCTGGGTCAGGAAGATCCCCTGGAGAAGGAAATGGCAACCCACTCCAGTATTCTTGCCAGTAAAATCCCATGGACAGAGGAAACTGGCAGGCTATAGCACATGGGGCTGCAAAAGAGTCTGACAGGACTTAGCAACTAAACGATAGCAACAGCAACAATAAAAAACAGTGAGTGGGCAAAAATAACAACTGTATAAAACATTCTATTTTAAAAGTAACTCAGTTTTATATATGTTGAAATATTAGTGAAATATAGCAACTACATCTTTAAAAATTATATCTTAATCATTTTATATATATGTATATATATATTCTTCAATGGACTGATGGAATTTCAGCATTATAAATCTCATTAATAGATATTTATTCCAGGTTATAGATTATTTATACATATTTAAAGTAAACACTCAGATGTTAATGATATATCTGAAAGAATGACATCCCTTTTTAATACCACGGATGTTATTCAAGGATGCCAGAAATAATGTTGATGTGGGTGTTTGGCTAATCAGCTTTTCAAAGGTTTAGATACAAAAGGAATATTACTTTTTGGATCAAAGCCAAGGATAAAGCTAACTTTCAAGTGTCCCCAGTACTCTGCCCCTGCTCCAAGCTTTTAGTAAATATTTTTGAAAGGACTTTTGAAACTCACCTTTGCTGAGAAAGCCACCAAGGCATTTGCCAGAGCTGAAGCACTTCTAGTATACAGTCATGGTGCAGGCATGCTAGGCTTTGTCTCCCTTTGTTGCTATTTAAAAAAAAATTAATTTGGTCTTGCATGCAGAATCTTCAATCTCCATTGTATCATGTGGGATCTTTAGTTGCAGCATGTGAAATCTAGTTCCCTGACCAGGGATCGAACCTCGGCCCCTGCATTGGGAGCACAGAATCCCAGTCACTGGACCACCAGAAAAGTCCCTCACTTTGTTGTTCTTACCTCTACCTTGGCTCACCTTCCCCAGTAGGAAAATGCACATTTCCCAATGGCTTTTATTTGCTCTCAATTTTCCGTGGGATTATCACCCACTCATTTTTTTTTAATGGAGCCAAAAAGTTAGGAAAAAAGGATAGAAACAAGGAAGGCATTAGATAAATTTGGCAACTGCCCTAGGTCACATTTGGGAAGAATAGGTAGCTTGAGGTGCAAATAGAAGACACTGAAACACTGGCTGCTATGCATGTCAAATAGCTCTCCAAAGTATCTTGAGGCCAGAAAAGAAAACAAAGGAGAAAATCATGATAAAAGAGCTATACAATTTTTATAATATCTGTGAAGGCAGAGACCATGTTTTCTGCGTCTCTGTCATGATTTAGTGCTGACACTTAGTATGTAAATAATTACATGCACAATTAAACTAGACTCCAGTAGCCCAGTTCCTCAGGTCTAGCCAAAGAAATAGCTTAAAGAAAACCCTTGGAAAAGAAATTCTCATATTTTTCTTGTTTTCTCTCTTCCATATCCCCTTTCTGTGATGTTTTGATGGCTTATCATGAATTCTTTCAACAAATATTAAGTGTCTTCTTCTTCTTTTTTTGTAGGTTTGTATTGTGTTTCTCATTCAGTGACTGTATGGCACTTGCCATAAAATATGAACAAGATAAATCTGGTCCCCGACCCAAGGTCTAGCTACAGTTCATGTTGTGGCCAACTTAAATTTGCTGATTGGTTTAGCTGGAATGGCCTCTGCAGTGTGTTGAAGATAAACCCAGTCTTCTGATGTATTTTCTGAGAAATGGTATTGCTCACGTGCTTGCCAATCTTCTTACGCTCTTTCAAAGAATTGGATTTCCTTGAGCTATAGAGCCCCAAATTAAGGTCCTATTCATTTAAAATGCACCTCAGTAAGATGGTCAAACAATCAGACTAATTTCAGTATATACAGAGCTGAGCAATTCTCAGGGAATTATTTCTTAGTTCCCCCCACCCTCCTCTCTAATACATATACTCATTACAAACCTAGGAAGAAAGAAATGTTACAAATGGCTTTATGTAAGGAACAGACTGATAGATTTTTTTTAATGTATTCCTCAAGCCTGTAAGTCTGTGATCTTTTTCAGAATAGCATGTTATGGACAGATTGATCATGCCTGCAAATGGAAAGGTTTGCAAAAATATAGGTCACTGATTTGTCTTTGCTGTAGCCATCAGATATATCTGCAGAAGAATCTCTTAGCTAAAATGTCATCCTCCTTCTCATGAATATTTGCCTCCTTCACTCCTTAGATGATGTCAAATGAAAACCCACTTTCAATGCACTGTCATTTTTAGAGGCCAAGATACACATTAGAGAGATTATATTGGAAAAGAGCTAATTTGAACTCTTCCTTTATTAGCCAGGACCCCAACAGGAAACAGGGGGTGCTCCTGAATTAGGATAATCTCAGGAGTTATTAATAAAGGCACTATTTATGAAGATGTGGGCAGGATATAGAGAAACCATAAAAGATATTGCAAGAACCACAGACTTTAGTGCTGGTAACTGCAAAGATGTTAGTACTGGTCAGCCTGAAGGGAGATAAGAAAGCATTTACTGGGACCTGGAAGGCCAGAGTCTTGTAGAGAAGGTTGCTTTGGTTGAGGAACCCATCGAGCTCAAGGCAAACTGGTAGGGAGGGAAATATGGAAATAAATACCTGGACGTCATTGAATTTTCTCCCTGATCTTCTGCAGAAAGTCTTCATAAGCCAAGCCCACCTGGAAAGTAAAGGATAAGGAAGACATTGATATGGTTTGCACAGACCAGGCTCTGAAGGCAGAGAGCAGGATGGAGAACAATGGATAACAGATCTGAAAGAGCAAATGGAAGATTCCCTGGTTCACGTTCCCTGTTACTAATAAACCCCTTCGATTTAGACTGTAGTGCAAGGAGATTACAAAATAATCATTTAGCTTGAATCATATCTTCAACTTTGTAGATTCATGTATGTCTCTTTTGAGCCCCTGTTTTGCACCAAACTCTATTTTTTGTGAATAAAACAGACAAAAATTCCGACCCTCAATTAAGTCTATATTCTATTGGAGCCAGGTCTATTAGGAGTCAGTTAGCTGCCAGAGAAAAGTCACTCAAGTTAGAAATTTAAAAACAATCACTTGGAAGAAATTCTTCTTAATTGCTGTATATCTGTCCAACAACTACTCTCTGGGCTTTCTAATGGGTTGACTAAAAAGTTCATTTGGGTTTTTCCGTAACTGTCTATGGAAAAACCAGAACGAACTTTTTGGCCAAACCAATATTACACCTTTTTGCTTTCCTTCCCCTTTCTTTCTCTACATACCTCCTGTCCAAAAGAAAAAAATGGTTTACTTCACTACATATCCCTCTGAATCTGTTCTCTCCTCTGTATTAGGCAGGCTTCAGTTTAAGGCTCTTATTTTTCACTTCCCCATATTTTCAATTTGCATGTCCCTTGATTATCTACTGTTTCAAAAAATTTTATATGAAAGTTCTCACTCAAATGGTGGTCATCCTCTTCCAGCCTACATTAAAGCAAAAAAAAACAAAGTCGCTCAGTCGTGTCCGACTCTATGCGACCCCATGGGCTATGGCCTACCAGGCTCCTCCGTCCATGGGATTTTCCAGGCAAGAATATTGGAGTGGGTTGCCATTTCCTTCTCCAGGGGATCTTCCCGACCCAGGGATCAAACCCAGGTCTCCTGCATTGCAGGCAGATGCTTTACCCTCTGAGCCACCAGGGAAGCCCTCCAGCCTACAATACCTTTACTCTTAAAAGGATTGTTCATGTGACAAGTGCTCTCCTGTGTCATATCTATTCAACCATTTATTCATCCCCTAAAACTTCATTGGAATATTTATTGAGTACTTCAGCACACTGGTGGTCAAGAGAAAATTCCCATAGAATGGTGGACACTTCATTCACTCAAGTTGGCACTGGGACTGGGGTAAAGAGAAAGAAAGTGAAGTTGCTCAGTCGTGTCCAACTCTTTGCGACCCCATGGACTGTAGCCTACCAGGCTCCTCCATCCATGGAATTTTCCAGGCAAGAGTACTGGAGTGGGTTGCCATTTCCTTCTCAAGGGGATCTTCCCGATTCAGCGATGGGACCCGAGTCTCCCTCATTGCAGGCAGACGCTTTACCATCTGAGCCACCAGGGAACTGGGGGTAGGGTGGGCATATAATGAATCCAGGCTTTTGGAAGAAGTTACTAGCAGATGGAACAAACCAAAGCCAGAGTTCAAAGTCATTTCTTATCTGAGCTTGAAGCACAGTGCCCAAGAGATAAGACCAGAGACCAGCCAATCTGCAGAGTGGTTGAGAAATAGGTAGACGGAACATGAAGGTGGAACAAGGATCCAAGCCTTTTAAGAGCAAGAACTGTATGTCTCAGAGACTGTTCAAAGGTTCTGCACTCAGCAAACACTGGCTGTCTCCTCCTACGAGCGGGGGGTGGGGGTGGGGGGGGTGGGGGGTGGGGGGGGGGGGGGTAGACTTGGTTCCTGCCCTCAGGTGGTTTTATTCACTTACAAATGTAGAATAAGCATTTGTTGATGGTTCCAATGGTTCTCTTTTTAGTGTTCCCCACTCCATTACTTCCATTTGCTCTGTGTTTTCTTCAGCATTTACATTTACTAAAAACTTCCATTGTATTTTGAAATAGCAGGCTATCTTTTGAAATGTGCTATCTTTTCCAAACATTGTTTTCATCTGGTTCCTATTTATTTCACGGTAAGTTATATCTGATCATACATATACATATACAAATATTTATGTAGGTATGGACACACACACATCCATGTTTTGACAGAGATTGAGAAAGGACAGTGGCATGGTGGGCCTTAATTGATCTACTCTGCCCTTTGCAAAGGTTTTGAGTCTGAGTGTGACATTGTAGCCTGTTCCTTCATTATTTTTCCAATCTCTGTTTTTGAGGAAAAACAACCATAGCCTAAACTGTGCTATGTGAATTGACATTTGAAAAGAGAAATCTTTACATCTGATTTTGTTCTGCATTCAATGTGTTGTTTTAGATTTTCAGAATAGTGTCTGCGTAAAAACACACCATTTTGGATTTACTATCCCTGGGGTGCAGGTAATACATTATTTATTTCACTCTCTACTAGGTTTCTTAAACTGACATGCACATAGAGCTGCCTGCAGACCTTGTTAGAAAGGCAGAAGTGCAGATGATACCGCCATGGACAGTGATCTGATAGATCATAAGTGTGTTGTTTTTTAGGACTACTATAACAAAGCATTGGGGCTTCCCAGGTGGCTCAATGGTAAAGAATCCACCTGCCAATGCAAGAGATATAGGATTGATCCCTGGGTCAGGAAGAGTCCTTGGAGAAGGAAATGGCAACCCACTCCAGGATTCTTGCCTGGAGAATCCCAGGGACAGAGGAGCCAGGTAGGCTATAGTTCATGGAGTCTCAAAGAGTCGGATACAACTGAAGCGACTTAGCATGCACCTTTGGGGAAAAGGGTTAGAAAAATAAAAGTAAATGCCTTTCTGCTGTATGTTAGCTCCTCGCTTATTTTACAAAGAACAAGGATTAATTACACAATAAAAATGATAGAAAACATTCTTTCAGAAAAAGGTTCTTATTTGAATTACTGGCCAAAGACCCTCTAGGAATACTTTGCCATAAAAATTCCTCCTGCTTCCCTTATCAGATCCTAGATCCAGAGCACACTCTCTTTTTTTTTTTTTTTTTTTTTTTTGCTGCGCTGGGTCTTTTTCATTGTGGTGTGCAGGCTTCTCTTGTTGCAGAGCATGGGCTTGGTTGTCCCATGGCATGTGGAATCTTAGTTGAACCAGTGTCCCCTGCATTGAAAGGAGGATTCTCAATCACTGGACCACCAGTGAAGTCCCCAGAGTATTCAATGCTATTGCACTTACTCTAGGACTCATGCATTCTAAGGCTGTGCTGAACACAACAGTGGTGCTGACCACCACTGCAGACAGTGGATATTGGGGGCCCAGTTATAGGACTCTCAAAACATTAATTTCAAGAGATACCACTACACACCTATTAATAGCTCTGTATTACTTCTTCCTAATTTAGTGCAATGTTTTAGTTTTGTTACAGTTTGGCCTAGAGGTGAATTCATGAAATATAGCTCTCAGCAATACTTAAGTGCTCCTTTTCAAATTCTCCATTTGTGGTGATGACACCAGCATTTTACTGACTTTATATATTCAAAAAATCTTTTTTGAGATGTGATTTGAACATATTTACAGTTCACAAATTGATAAATTTTGATGTATGTATACACTCATATATTATTACCACAATGAAGATAAACAACATACCCATCACCCCCAAAAGTTCCCTCATGCCATTTTGTTCCCTCATGCCAACCTTTCACTCCTGCTCTTTCCCCATCCACCAGCAATTTATTTCTGTCAGTATAGATTAGTTAAAACTTTTTAGAAATTTAAATAAATGGAATTATACAGTATGTACTCTCTTTTGTGTGGCTTCTCTCATTCAACATAATGCTTTTGAGATTTCAATCATTTTGTGTGCTTCAAAAGTTGGTTCCTTTCTATTACTAGATAGTATTCCACTGTATGCATATATCATAATTTGTTAATCCTTCATCTTTTGACAGGCATTTTGGTTTTTTCATTTTTGTTTATTACAAAAACAGTTGCTATGAATCTATTGGATTGGCCAAAAAGGTAATTCAGGATTTTCTGGGCAGAAAAACCTGAATGAGCTTTTTGGACAACCCAATAGTATATGTACAAGTTTTTGGGAGTTCATGTTTCATTTATGTTGGGTAAATACCTAGGAGTGGGAAATTTGGGTTGTACTTCAGGTATATGTTTACTTTTTTAAAGAAACTGTCAAATGTTTTCCAAAGCAGATGTATCATTTTTACATTCCCATTAAGAGTTTGAGAGTTTCACTTGCTCAAAACCTTTTTGATATCAGTAGTATTATCAATATTTCCAATTTTAGCCATTCTAATTGGTACATAATGTATCTGATTGTGGCTTTAATTTGAATTTCTCTAATGATCAATAACAGTGAACATCTTTTTTGTGCGCTTATTTGCTATACAAATTTGTTCTTTGGTGAAGTGTCTGTTCACATTTTCTCCCATTTTTTAATTGGCTTATTTTCTTATTCTTGTGGCTTGAGAGCTCTTTATATATTCTGAGCACAAGTCTTTTATCCAATATGTAACTGGTGAATATTTACTGTGACTTGCCTTTTCACTCTTTGAATTGTGCCTTTTGAGGACAAGTTCTCAAAAGGATTCTCAAAAGGATTTGTGAACCCTTGTTTATCGAGTTTTTCTTTTATAAACTGTGCTTTGGTGTCATACTTAAGAAATATTTGCCTAACCCAACTCACAAAGTTTTTCTCTGATATTTTCTTCTAGAAGTTTTATAGTTTTAGTTTTTGTACATTTAGGCTATGTCACATTACAATTCAATTATTATAATGATACAAATTGTGAATAGTGGGCAGAATTCTAAGTTGACTCCCAAAAGCTCTGGTGTACACATCTTTTCATAGTTATTCAAACATTAATCTAACTGCTACTGTGATGAGATTTTGAAGATGCAATTAACATCACAAATAATTTGAATTTAAAATAGGGAGATCATCCTGGGTGAGCCTGACTTAATCAAGTGAGACCTTAAAAAGGCTTGGGCTTTACCTGAAGTAACAGATTGAAAGAGTAAGAGAAGTTGAATGTAAGAGAGATTATCCATAGCTAGCTTTGAAGATGGAAGAGGCCATGTGCTAAAGAAAGCTGACACCTAGTTGCTGAAAGTGCTTCCTGGCTGACAGTCAGTAAGGAAACAGGGACCTTAGTTCTACAACTTCATGAAATTGAATTCTACCACAACCACATGAGCTTAGAGGAGAACTCTGGGCTTCAGATGATGACACATCTTGGCTAACACATTGATATTAGCCTTCCTTTCCTTTTTTTTTTTAAATTGAAGTATAGTTGATTTACAGCATTGTATTAATTTCTGCTGTATAGCAAAGTGATTAAGTTACATGCACACATACATATATTTTAAAAGCTTTAAAAAAAAAAACTATTCTTTTCCATTATGGTTTATCGTATGATATAGAATATGGTTCTCTATGCTATACAGTAGGACTTTGTTGTTTATTACTTCCATATAGAATAGCTTACATATCCTAACTCCAACCTCCCACTGCATTCCTGCCCCCCCGCAACTGCCCCCCCAACAACCACCAGTCTGCTGTCTATGTCCATGTGTCTATTTCTGTTTTGTATTTTAGATTCCACATATAAGTGGATATTAGCCTTCTGAGACATAGGGCAGAGAATCCAGAAGTAGGTAAGAACCTAAAAAACTGTGAGTTAATAAATGGTTGTTATTTTAAGCCACAAAGTTTGAGGTAGGTAGTCATGTATGGATGTGAGTTGGACTATAAAGAAGGCTGAGCACTGAAGAATTGATGCTTTTGAACTGTGGTGTTGGAGAAGACTTTTGAGAGTCTCTTGGACTACAAGGAGATCAAACCAGTCAATCCTAAAGGAAATCAACCCTGAATATTCATTGAAAGGACTGATGTTGAAGCTAAAGCTCCAAAACTTTGGCCACCTGATGTGAAGAGCCAACTCACTGGAAAAGACCCTGATGCTGGGAAAGGTTGAAGGCAGGAGGAGAAGGGACCAACAGAGGATGAGATGGTTGAATGGCATCACTGACTCAATGGACATGAGTTTGAGCAAGCTCTGAGAGATAGTGAAGGACAGGGAAGCCTAGAGTGCTGCAGTCCATGGGGTTGCAGACATGACTGAGTGACTGAACAACAACAAAAGTTTGAGGTAGGGGTTGCCCCAAGATGTGCGCTTGCACTGGTGTGTCCTGGAGGTCACCCCCACCAGTGTTTGAGCACGTGTGGTGTAACTTAGGGCACCATGTTGTGAAGAAATGGGGGCTGTGGTGGCTTGTGCAGTCAGGAATTTCAACCTAGACAGCCTAGGCAGAACGGGAAATCAGCAGAATGAAGCCCTCCCCCACTCCCAGGCACCCCTCCACCAAGAACCTCCTGCGAGAGCAGGAGCCATCCAGAAATTAAAGGAGAAATTGATAGAAAAGATGACAAACTGCTGTCATTACTAAAAGATGTGTATGTTGATTCCCAAGATCCCATGTCTTCTTTGCAGGTAAAGGATGCCGGAACACGTCAGAAGCCTAAGGAGTTCAGGTTGCCGAAAGACCATGACGAATGTTTGACATGATGAATGTTAAGAACATTCCCAAAGGCAAAATTTCCCAAAATTTCCATTGTAGTGGCATTGACACTTCTCAATAATCATAAACTTTATCCAGACACATGGACTTCTAAGAAAATAGCTGAAGAATACCATCTAGAACAGCAAGATGTAAATTCCCTTCTCAAATATTTTGTTACTTTTGAAGTCAAAATCTCCCCCCTCTGAAGCCAAGAAAGCAATACAATAAAAAATGAAGAGAATCTTGACAGGACTTTCCCTGTCCTCATCCCCTCCCTTGTTTATTTTCCTCATTTGTAGCATGTTAAATTATATAAATTACCAATTGTGTTGACCTCCCTCCTTGTGAGAGCTTGCTATTTATGAACTCTTCTGAATTTTCAGGATGGCTGATAGGATTGATTTTTCTCTCTTTTAAACTTTAGTATGGTTTAGTTTGGTTTAGTATGGTTTAGTTTGTGTTCTTTTGTAATATCAGCATGACTAATCAGCACATGTATACATTTACTGTAAATAAAAGTTACTGTATTTTAAGCAAAAAAAAAAAAACTGAGGTAATTTTTTTATGCAGCCATAGAAAACAGATACAGGTTAGGTCAAGGTAATTTGTTTTCTATATGGATGTTTAATTATTTCAGCATCATCTGTTAAAAAGGCCATCCTTTTCCTATTGATTTGACTTTATACCTTTGTCAAAAATCATTGCATCATATTTGTGTGGGCCTATTTTTGTTCTGTTTCACTTATCTATTTGTCTATATTTATATCAATACCATGCTCTCTTAACTGTAGTTTTAGACTAAATCTTAAAATCAGGTAGAGCATGCTTTCTCCAATTTGTTTTCATTTTCCAAAGTTGTTATGGCTATTCTGAATCTTTTTTAGTATCAGCTTGTTATTTTTCAAACACACACAAGTGCACTTGCATGCGTGCACACACACAAACACAGATTAACTGAGTGAATTGAGATTGTGTTAAATGTATAGGTCAGCTTGTGGAGAATTGATATCTTAATAGTATTGATTCTTCCGATCAATGAATATGATATATCTCTCCATTTACTGAGATCTTTTTCAATTTCCCTCAGCAATATTTTATAGTTTTCAGGTCTTGCACATATTTTTTTTTCAAATTTACCCCCAAGAATTTCATATAGTGATGCTATTGTAAATAGTTTTATTTCTTTTATTTCATTTCCCAATTGTATATTTGTGTGTATTATACACACATATACACATAACTGATTTTTGTATGTTGATATTATCTACCACCTCTCAAGTTCTTATGTTTCACCTATAACCCCCAATTTGATCGTATTTGGAGATGGGGCTTTGGGAAGGGATTTAGGGTTAGATTAGTTAATGAGAGTGGAGCCATCATGGTGGGATTAGTGGCCTTATAAGAAATGGAAGAGAGAGAGATTGCACAGCAAGAATGCAGCTATCTGCAAGCCAGGAAGAGAACTCTCACTAGAACCCCACCCTGCTGGCACCCTGATCTTGAACATCCAGACTCCAGAACTGGGAGAAAATATATTTTTGTTTTTAAGCATCACTTCCTGCTTCCCCATACACACAGCAGTCTATGCATTTTGTTATGACAGCCCAAGTTGACTTATATAAACTTGTATCCTGCCACTTTGGTAATCTCACTTATACTAGTACCTTTTAAAAAAAGATAATATAGGATTTTCTACGCAGACAATTATATCATCTGTTAATAATGTTGAAAACTCAGTCTCTGTGCCCTGGTACTGAATTGAATCTTGGAGATGGAATTTTGGGTGAGGTAGAAAAGAATAGCTTTACTGCTTTGCCAGGCAAAGGGGGACACAGCGGGTTCCTGTCCTCAAAAACTGTGTGTCTCAACCTGGGAGAATTTGGTGAGGAGTTTTATAGCAATGGTTCAAGGTTGGGTTGCCAATAAGGATCTGGGTGTACAGGGCTTGCATTTCCTTAATCTGGCCTTGGGTGGTTCTTCTCTGGAATGAAGAATGGTAAATCCATTTGTTTGGGGGCTTTTAGTTCTGTAAAGAGCACAAAGATACTGTTATGTATATCCCTTGAGGCAGAAACAGGATCCTGCCTAAGGTTGCACTATTGTTTCTTGGCTGCTCCTCCTCCCTTTTCTCTGTGTTCCCTCCCTTCTCTGATTAACAACTGTTCACACCTGCCCTTTGGAACTCAGGAAAGGTCATGGAGGCTGAAGTCTGTTCCCTACAAACAAGGAATTGGATACTCAGAAAATACCCAGGAATCCCACAGGGTCCTGCTTAGCTTCACTAATAAAGATAGTTTTAATTCTTTTCTAATCTTCATAAATTTTCTATTTTCTTGCCTTATTGTGCTGGCTAGAATCTCCAGTCTAATGTAGAATAGAGTAGTGAGAGTGGATATCTTTGCCTTTTTTAAGACCTTACAGGAAAAACTCTATTTTCAATTGGAAAAAAGTCTACTTTTTTAATGATAAGTATGATATTATTTAGATTTTTCAAAGATGTCCTTTATAAATTTGAGACAGTTTCCTTCTATTCCTAGTTTACTGAGAATTTTTATTGACATAGATGTTGGTATTTTCTTTGCAAATATTGAGACTATCATATTGATGTTTAAGGCCTGCTTCCCTGGTGGCTCAGATGGTAAAGAATCTGCCTGCAATGCAGGAGACTGAGGTTCTATCCCTGGGTTGGGAAGATCCCGTGGAGGTGGAAATGGCAACCACTCTAGTATTCTTGCCTGGAGAATCCCATGGACAGAGGAGCCTGGCGGGCTACAGTCCAGGTCACAAAGAGTTGGACACGACTGAGTGACTAACACTTCTTCATACAGTGAAAAACATTCCATCCTTTTGTTTCTCCTTTCATTAGACAAAGAGAGAATAAAGAGTAGGAAGTCACTTTGATAAATTTTCTCTTTTCCTTTGAGGGGTCTTCCCCTAGAACAGTAGCTCTTTTGTGTGTAATCTGTGATTCTAGGTGAGATTGAAAGTCAGACAGTGGAGAAGTATGTAGCTGATAACCAAAACCTGAGATGGCAGGATGGTCTTCATTATTTGAATTTTAGTGTGTAACATATCTGGTATATATTGGATTATACATTGGTTTATACATTCTGTATAAACCACAAAATATCTAGAATGAAGCTGTGTTTATGTAACAGTTCTATAGAAATATTTCTTGGCTTAGGAAGAGATAAATAAATTTAAGACCTTAAAAATGTATAAAAGCAAGAATCACATCTTTTTCCTAGTAGGCAATCAATTAGGCTTCATTATTACTGACATTTTCTTTTGCAGATCAAGTCATGGCTATCTCGGGCTGGGAAAGCTGTTGTTGACATTGTTTCTCAGTCTCAAAGACTGAGAGTGAACATAAAATATTTGAAAGCAGGAATTGGAAGGAAAAACAAAACCCTGTCTGGGGAAACGTTACTTGCGGTGTCCAATCTTGATGAATAAAATAAGGAGAGAGCTTTCCTAGCATTTCAGTTGTCACTTTTATTTGTCAATAAATGTTTTTGAATTTTCCCAAGTTAGGAAACAACCAGCAGCAGCAGCAGGGATGGCTAACGCATAAGCTGCTTGGCTGATTATCTCAGCACTGACCTGTAAGCAGCCCCCTCTGGGTGAAATGCAATTGAGTCTCCCTATTAACTCTAGTCCTGAGCGACTCCCTAGCAGTCTCGGTTATCAGGCTCAGAACACATTGAGTTAAGTAGGAAGGCTCATGGCGGGTAATAGTCTTGTGACGCAGATGACTATCAGCAAGAGACTAAGCTGAAAATGACTTCTCTGGGGCAGCTGAGAATGGGAAATCAGGGTGAAAGTTGAGGTGGAGCTGCAAGGTTTGGTTTTCTAGCCTCTGAAATGGTCTTGCACTGTAGGTTAAAGGCCAGGGCTGTACTCATGAATATATACTATTTCTGGCTGTTGTAATTGATTAGCTACACTTTGCAGCTGGCTTGACGAGCCTTGGAGCTACTCAGGGCCCGAGGAGCAGTACAGAATAGCATATCCATAGAGGCTCTGAGTTATCATTGGCCATGTGGAAACTGAGAGAGCAAACCTAACAGCAATAAAATACTCCACATTAAATGGAGTTAATTCTGAACCACTGTCTTCCTAGCATTGCTTTCACATTGGTTATATCACTTTGTATTTTACAGGGGGAAAAAAAAAACTGTCAACACTTAATTTTTCTTTTAAAAAATTATTCATTTATTTATTTATTTTTGGCTGTGCTGGGTCTTCATTGCTGTGTGGACTTTCTCTAGTTGCAGCAAGTGGGTGCTAAGCTCTAGTTGCAGTGCATGGGCTGCTCATTGTGGTGGCTTCTCTTGTTGTGGAGTGTGGGCTCCAGAGCACAGACTCAGTAGTTGTGGCGCACGGGCTTGGGTGCTCCATGGCATGTGGGCTCTTCCCGGGTCAGCTGGCAGGCGGATTTTTTACTGCTGAACCACCAGGGAAACCCTTAATCTTTCCTAAGTTTGCCTTTATCTCCATTTATCTACGTAAGCAGATGGTATTCTCTTTGTGATGGGAAATGGATTCAATATCTAATGTGGCATAGCCTCAGGCTAAGACCTGGACTCTACAGAAGACTTTATGGTGTTGTATTCCAGTTTTACCTCTACCCAGCTGTGTGGCACTGGGTAAATTACTTCACCTCTCTGTGGCCCAGTGTCCCCATTTATAAAATGAGGATGATGAAATGACTGCCTGAGTATTGTTGTTATTGTACTAAATAAGTTAATAGATATCCATAGTCATGTACAGATGTGAAAGTTGGACCATAAAGAAGGCAGAGCACCAAAGAATTGATGCTTTTGAACTGTGGTGTTGGAGAAGGCTCTTGAAAGTCCCTTGGACAGCAAGGAGATCAAGCCAGTCAATCTTAAAGGAAATCAACCCTGAATACTCATTGGAAGGACTGATACTGAAGCTGAAGCTCCAATACTTTGGCCACCTGATATGAAGAGCCAACTCATTGGAAAAGACCCTGATGCTGGGAAAGATTGAAGGCAGGAGGAGAAGGGGCCAACAGAGGGTGAGATGATTGAATGGCATCACTGACTCAATGGACATGAGTTTGAGCAAGCTCCAAGAGATGGTGAGGGACAGGGAAGCCTGGAGTGCTGCAGTCCATGGGGTTGCAAAGAGTTGCACACGACGTAGTGACTGAACAACAACAAAGTTAATAGATATAAAATACTTCCAGTGTTTACCACATTCTAGATCTTATTCTAAGTTTTAGTCATTAGTGTTATCTGAAATGACAACAGAATAGCAGTGTACCTGTGTACAAGGTAAAGTTTAGAATTCAAGGCGATGTTACCATTTCATCCTTGACTTCAAACCTATTGCTAAAAGGCTTCCCTTTGTATTTGGTAATTTTTCTGTTAGATTTATTGTTGTGCTGTCTTAGCTGTCTAGAAGGTCTTCAAGTGGAGATTTCATTTCCCCTTTCATTTGCTCTGTAAATAAGGAGCAGCTAGCACAAGCAATGTATGTTTGTACATATTACTTTTACCAAGTATATTTTTCACTAAATAAAAGAATTGGCTTTATGCAGCCTCTACACCTGGATGTTGTGAGTACAGACCTGCATGTATTAACTCCTTGACTATCTGATATTGTTAGGATTAAAAGTCCAAAAGGATACCACCTACCACTTATTGAGACAGAGGATGTGATGGTTAGATGGCATCACCTACACAATGGGCATGAGTTTGAGCAAACTTTGGGAGGCAGTGAAGGACAGAGGAGCCTGGTGTGCTGCAGTCCATGGGATTGCAAAGAGTCAGACATGACTTAGCAACTAAACAACAACAACCATCTGTAGGGCTCTATACAACTACTTTACATAGTAGTTCTCTTGGAACTCTCACAAAATCTCTATGAATTGGCATTAGCCCCACTTTAGAGATGGTGAAATAGAAGCTCAGAGGGATGGAGTTACTCACCAGTGTCACACAGCTCCATGGCCTGGTTCTGTTTGATCAATTAAAGCTATTGGTTTGTTTATCACATGGCACTTCGGTTCGCCCTGTTTTAGCCTCACAGGTGTCTTCACTTTATATACTCTTTATTGAATTTTTCTCCTTCTTGCCTTGTATTGCTTTGATAGTTGTTATCAACAGGCATAAACATCAGCATTAAATGAAGCTAGTTCACCTTATTTCAGAAAATTAAGGCTTGAGATTCCCTGTGCTGTAAATTAACAAAAGCATGACTTTCCAAGTCACCTGATGTGATCACTAACAAAACTTTTTTTTTTAATTCTGGCCTCAAATACTCTGGTTAACTGAGAATTAAGTGACTGACGTCCCCACTGTGCTCAGAAGGTGGCCACAATGATGAGGTGGGTAGAGAAATACAGGTTGAGCTTTTCACAACAGACAGAAAAATTCATAGGCTTCATAAAGATTGTGGATTATTACGAGGGAAGAAGATCTATTCATCAAAGCTATGATTGAAGGAGGGACATGCTGGAGCCACGTGGCTGACTTGAAATCACAGCTGGATGTTACAGGCCATGTGATGTCAGGCAGCTACTTGACTCATCTAATCTCCAAGCAGGCCTATGTAGTAGGTACTGTCATTGTCCTGCTTCATGGATGAGGAGACTAATACACAGAGACTTTATATAACCTGCCTTGGTTTATCCTGGTGGCATATCCTCAAGCCTTGTGATTCTGGGATTAAGAGCTGATCCTTTAGGCTAGGGCTTTGGTATATAAGAAGCCATGATTAAATGGAAATGTCAGATGAAATTATATGCCTCTATTCCAGCTGTATCTACAAGCCCTTTTCCTTACCTATCAACAGTGTAATTACTATTCTCTTGACACACTTCCCTCCTTCCATCCCTCCCCAAGCTCTATTCTAATTCATCTCACATTCTCACAGGTGGAAAGCATCTGTTCCCAAGCCAGAGATATGGATTTGTGGAAGGAAAAGAGATGAGAGTGGGGTGCACACTTGATGGATCATATGGAAGAATGCCAGGAACCATCCTCCATAGCTCTGTGATATCCTCGTGACCCACCACTTTCAGATAAGTTCCTCCAAGTGCCTGCCAAACCAGTGCTGCTCGAACTTTCATATAAGAGTCACCTGGGGATATTGTTAAAATGAAGAGTCAGACTCATTAGGTCTGTGGTGAAACCTATCATTTGTATTTTTAAGAAGTTCCTAGGTGATGCTGATGCTGCTGGTTCATGGACCACATTTTGAGTAGTTAAGTGTTAACTCATTCTTCTCTTGAAAGACAGAACAAAGATGGTGCATCTGTGGAGACTGTTCGGGGCATTTAAGGACTGTAAGAGGGGTCTGACCAGGGTTCTCCTAGAGTATCCTGCTAATGAGAATCAAGATTCATTATGAGTCCTAATGACTGGTGGTTTCTACAGTTGTTCCAGTTTGTAATGGCTGACAGGCCTAGGTGAGCTGTCACTGGAGATAACTTGAACTGCGGCTTTCCCATGAGCCCAGTCTGTAAGCCTTGCTACTGCTGTCCCATTCCTGAGTTTACCTTGAGTTCCTTCTCAGATTAAGCCCCTAGAATACTAGGGCCTTGACTGGAGCCCTGACAACCTGTCTAGTCTTGCCAGCCCTCCTTTTATTAATAATAACTCATGACCCTGATCTTACGCCATGAGACCCTGGGGTCCTTCCCTGAAGGTAGCCCAGAAATGTTCATGCCTCCACTTGCCTGACCACAGTTGTTGTCACTGACCTGTGATTTTGGGGATTTGGGGCAGTGTGAGCCCTTTTACACTGGCTCTGTATCCCTTTTAAAAAATATTTATTTATTTGGCTGTGAGGAATCTTAATTGTGGCATGTGGGATCTTTTTTTTTTTTCTTTAGTTGCAGAACTACAGATCTTTAATCCTGGCTTTTGGGAGCTGGCTCCTCGACCAGGGATTGAACCCAAGCCCCTTGCATTGGGAACTCAGAGTCTTAGCCCCTGGACCAGAGAAGTCCCAGCTTCTGTATCCTTTTGAAATGTCCCCATTATACTTTTAGCCCTTGCTAGCTTTCTAGCCCCAAATCATTCAGGCTTCCCTTTTATTTTCCCTGACACAGACATAGATTCAGCCAGTTTTCCATGTAGATTCTTTCTAGTGGGAAATGATTCTTATACATCAAGAATCAAGATCTGAGTGCTATCTATCTTCAATACAACTGGGATATCATTGCATCTAATATATCTTTCAGGGATAAAGCTAGCATATATTAATATGAATTAAACAGTTTAAATATATTTCCAATTCAAATTTAATACTACAGAGTTTTTCTTAAAAAATTCTCTATTTTTTTCCTCTCTTAAAATTTTGCTTCCCCAAAAGATTATTTACTTTCTTGCTTATTCTACAATATACATACAATTGCAAAAATTGCACTACTAATATTCTCACTATTTTAAATGATTGAATTAAGTTTAAGCTTTCTTTGCTGTTCTTTTAATCTTAACACACAAATCTGTCTGTATATGCTCTGTAAACATATGAGAATGTAGAGATTTCAGTGAACAAAATCCCTTGAAATGACTCTTTTCTTTGTGTGATTATTACCAATTTCATCTGAAATTAGGTTTTCTGTGCTCAGTTTTAAGTTTTGCATACTTTTCTTTTTGGTAGAAATTGATTTTTGAGTAGCTAAGACATTTACAACATTCAAAGTCAAAACTTTTTTAAAAACTATGTTCAGAGAAGAGCTACTTCCATCCCTTTTATCTGTAAATACTCCTTTCACCTTATTGCCATAAGCAATCATTTTTATTCAGGTTTTTTCTTTTTTCATTTCATTAGTTTAGGTCCTAGTTTGTCTATTTATTTCAAGAAGCCAGCTTACCTATTTGTATATTAATACAATCATTAACTCTACTTTTTAGAATTCTGTTCTTTTGGCTTTGTTGGTTTTTTCCTTTTTGAGTTGTATATTTTCATGCTTTCATTTTTATCAGTTTTAGTATTTAAGGCTGTGAATATTCCTATTATCAATGTTATATGGGCTTTTGTTTGAAATTCTGCATTTTCACTTTATTCTTCCCATTTAATAGAAAGTTTTACAGTGGCCTCTGTATTTCCTACCACACTTTGTGGTTTTGTTGGCCATGTGTCTGGTTTTATTCAATGAACTGTGAGAAGTAGAATGTATCACTTCTAGAAAAAGGTAGTAAAGTAGACAGTATGCCGACAGAGACAATTTTCTCTCTTTGTCTGAATGGCTAGAAGTGAAAGACTCCATCTTGGTAGAACCGTGATTAAAGGAGCCTGGATCCCTGATCTATCGCTTTGAGGCAGGGTTGGTAAACTTCTTCTATAAAGGGCCAGACAGTAAATATTTTTGATGTGTGTTGCACAACATACTGTCTCTGTTGCAAAAACTCAACTCTGCTTTTGTAGCCATAGATAATATGTAAATGAATCAGCATTGCTATGATCCAATAAAACTTTATTTATAAAGACAGGGGTTAGCTGGATTTAGCCTGTGAATTATAGTTTGTTAACCTCAGGTTTACAGAAAAACTGCCCAAGGTAGCTGTCCAAACTGCATAAAGTCATGTCAGAAATGAGAAGTCCCAACATAAATCACAGCAAGATCCTCTATGACCCACCTCCCAGAATATTGGAATTAAAAGCAAAAATAAACAAATGGGACCTAATTAAATTTAAAAGCTTTTGCACAACAAAGGAAACTATAAGCAAGGTGAAAAGACAGCCTTCAGAATGGGAGAAAATAATAGCAAATGAAGAAACAGACAAAGGATTAATCTCAAAAATATACAAGCAATTCCTGCAGCTCAATTCCAAAAAAATAAGTGACCCAATCAAAAAATGGGCCAAAGATCTAAACAGACATTTCTCCAAAGAAGACATACAGATGGCTAACAAACACATGAAAAGATGCTCAACATCACTCATTATCAGAGAAATGCAAATCAAAACCTCAATGAGGTACCATTACATGCCAGTCAGAATGGCTGCTATCCAAAAGTCTACAAGCAATAATTGCTGGAGAGGGTGTGGATAAAAAGGAACCCTCTTACACTGTTGGTGGGAATGCAACCTAGTACAGCCACTATGGAGAACAGTGTGGAGATTCCTTAAAAAACTGAAATAGAACTGCCATATGACTCAGCAATCCCACTTCTGGGCATACACACCGAGGAAACCAGATCTGAAAGAGACACGTGTACCCCAATGTTCATTGCAGCACTGTTTATAATAGCCAGGACATAGAAGCACCCTAAATGTCCATCAGCAGACAAATGGATAAGAAAGCTGTGGTACATATACACCATGGAATATTACTCAGCCATTAAAAAGGATTCATTTGAATCAGTTCTAATGAGATGGATGAAACTGGAGCCCATTATACAGAGTGAAGTAAGCCAGAAAGAAAAACACCAATACAGTATACTAACGCATATATATGGAATTTAGAAAGATGGTAACAATAACCCTGTATGTAAGACAGAAGAAGAGACACAGATGTATAGAACAGACTTTTGGACTCTATGGGAGAAGGCGAGGGTGGGATGATCTGAGCGAACAGCATTGAAACATGTATATTATCAAGTGTGAAACAGACCACCAGTCCAGGTTGGATGCATGAGACAAGTGCTCGGGGCTGGTGCACTGGGATGACCCAGAGGGATGGGATGGGGAGGGAGGTGGGAGGGGGGGTTCAGGGTGGGGAATACATGTGGATCCATGGCTGATTCATGTCAATGTACGGCAAAAACCACTACAACATTGTAAAGGAATTAGCCTCCAACTAATAAAAATAATTGGGGAAAAAATAAATCTATACATGGAAGTACCCCCCCCCCCAAAAAAAAGAATAAAAAGAAAAAGAAATGAGAAGTCAACTTCTATCATATTAAGTCACTGCATTTGGAGATTGTTTGCTGCAGTAGATAACAACATTTCCCCTAGAGAGGAATACAAGAAAGAATCTCAGAATCTGATTCAGTAATTTCCTCAAGAAGAAATGACTATGAAAGGAAACCTATGACAAACCTAGACAGCATGTTAAAAAGCAGAGACATTACTTTGCCGACAAAGGTCCATCTAGTCAAAGCTATGGTTTTTCCAGTAGTCATGTATGGATGTGAGAGCTGGACCATAAAGAAAGCTGAGCACCAAAGAAGTTGATTCTTTTGAACTCTGGTGTTGGAGGAGACTCTGGAGAGTCTCTGGGACTGCAAGGAGATCCAACCAGTCCATCCTAAAGGAAATCAGTCCTGAATATTCATTGGAAGGACTAATGCTGAAGCTGAAGCTCCGATACTTTGGCCACCTGATGCGAAGAGCTGACTCAGTGGAAAAGACCCTGTTGCTGGGAAAGATTGAAGGCAGGAGGAGAAAGGGACGACAGAGGATGAGATGTTGGATGGCATCACTGACTCAATGGACATGAGCTTGAGCAAACTCCAGGAGCTGGTGATGGACAGGGAAGCCTGGCATGCTGCAGTCCATGGGGTCGCAAAGAGTCAGACACAACTGAGTGACTGAACTGAACTGAATTTCCTCAAGAGCCATAGCTGGTTCTTGACAAACATGAGATTTTAACAAGGTCTATACAACTTCAAAGCCCATGTTTTCCCATGATACCATATTGCATCTCTGTCTTCTTCACTTTTTCTATTGAAGAAATTTTAGACAAGTGAGATTGAAAGATATGCCCAAAATCATATAGCTATAAAACTCTATCAGATTATTGTTCAAAAATGTTTACTTCTTTCCTCTTACACCTATGGAAAAAAATATATTTCCCTAAAACTTGGAGTTTGGACTTGTCCATGTGATTTGCTTTGGCCCTAGAGAGGAATGGGTGAGTATTTTTTTTTTTTTTGAAGGGATGAGTGTTTGTTATTGCCCCTTATTGTTTTGTTAAAAGCATTTATTTGTCTGCGCTGAGTCTTAGTTGCAGCACTTGGGATCTTTAGTTGTGGTCATTAGTTGCACGCATGTGAACTCTTAGTTGAGGCATGTGGAATCTAGTTCCCTGACCAGGGATTGAACCTAGGCCCCCCTGCATTGGGAGTGTGGAGTCTTATCCACTGGACCACCAGGGAAGTCCCATCCCTTATTGTTTAGCTTTCCCATTTGATTTGCTTTAGCCAATGCTATGATTGAAATTTGGTGCAAGCAGAAATGTGAAACTTCCACATTTGAGCTTGTCTTCTGGTGCCTCTGCCATCGTCCTGGCTAGCTGCTGTCCCTTCAGCTGGGTTCCATAGTGTGGGCACACAGAGATCAGACATGTACCCTAGCAGCAAGGGAACAAGCCATGCTGGAGCCTCAGGTTGAAACAGAATTACCCAGGGGAGCACAGCCTTAATCCAAGATGTGTAAGTGAAAACAAGTGATTGTAGTTTCAATTCACTGAGTTTTAAGGTGGTTTGATTACAGGGAATTATTCTGACAATAGAAAACTCATAAAGGCAGAGATTTCCTTCCCCCTGCCCCTGACAGCCCAGGAAGTTTTCTGAATCCTTGCCAACTTATTTTTTCTATGGAGTAGTTTTTGATTGATGTTTTCATCTACCCTTGAATTTAAAAATATTTCAGTTAGAAGTTCCCCACTCTTACATATGCTATTACTTTCTTCACTGTGATAATGAGTTTTAGTGGTTTGATTTTCTACATATTTTAACAGCTAGCTACAATTCACATTTCTTTTACCTAGAAACAAATAAGAAGGGTTGAAAATAAACTACAACCCACATCCTCTCCCATGTAAAACTCGGGTGGCAATTAAAAATACTTGTTCAATCCAAAAAAGCAACCAGTTAAAACCAACTATTACCAGTCAGTCTACCCACTAACTGCATTCTTAAATGAGAAGAAAATAGCATTTGCCCCTTTCTCCTCTTCTCTCCCTCTCTGTTCCACATACCCCAACACAGGCAAAGCTGTAAATCTAAACTATGACCCTCAAAATTGATAGCAATAAAGACCCTAACTTTTGGTCAGTCTCATTCTGCCAGAGAATCAGTATTTTCCTGGAGTAAAACTCCTCCCCGCCTCCCCACAGGCAAGGGAACAGCAAATGGTTAGGGAATCCTCAGGAAGGCTGGGGACTTTTGTGAGATAAACACTGATTGTTCTGAAGCCCATAGCTAGGCTGATCTGTCTTTTCCCAGAAGATTTTTCTATAAGCAGCAATACTAGGCCCACAGGCTTTAAAATTGCATTTTAATACCATATTTGAGCTCTCTGACCTTCTTGTAAAAGAGACTAAAAAGTAAGCAGATGGCAATTTATACTTGAACTCCGTCATGCAATTGAATTTTCCTTTATGCTATCCATTTTTTTTTCTTATTTCCAATGGTTCATTTAAAATAATATGCTTGGCTTCTTTTAAAAAGAGTCATTAGGTATTTCCTCTCCTCTGAACCTCTCTTAGGTCACCTTGCCACTAATTGAGACCGAAAGAGAATTCACCTCTTAATTGTTTCTTTGTTTCTGCTGTGATTTTACATTGCTTCTTTTCTTGTTTTTAATGATCAGGTTGAGAGATAACAGGCATTTCTTTGGATTGTATTAAAGAGGTCAGATGTGATAATATGATCTGTTAATACTTTTGTTTGCCAGGTATCGATTTCTTGCTTGCAAGTGTTCTCATTTCTCTCCCTCTCCTGCCTCTCTTTCCTACACAGGTTCTCATTGTTCCCAAGGTGTCAGAATTCAACCCAAACCACCAAAATAATTCCACTTGTCTCAGATTTTTACATTTTTTCATTTTCTTTATGATGAGGGTATATTTGAAGAGAGAATCAGATGTTTTAAGCTACTGATTCTTTGTTCCCATGACAACCTTGATGACATCAGGGAGCAGACACAGCAATGCCACGAAGATTCCAATGTAAAATGAATGTGACAAATGCCTCTCAATTGTAGTTTAAATCTTTTCTATGCTAAAAACAATGTGAGCTTTGGCAGTGGAGGTGGTGAATAAAAGTTCATTCCCTAAAGGCTGCCTATACTATGCAATTAGAATGCTTGGAATTGCAATATTTCAAATACTGGATACTTTCACCCCTCTCCAGAAATGTTTCTCAGTCAGAAAACATCCACCTAATACCACACTTACCTGTAACTTGCTAATCCATCCAGCTCCAGACAGCTCGTATATTTAGCGTGCAGTTGAGATAAACTGAGTACTGCAATTTATTCTCTCATCTGGCACACAAAAGTGGCACACTTCGAGGACTTATCCTTGGGAAGCAAACACAAAAAGCCCGTCTGCTTTTAAGAATCTCCGGAAGCTTAAGGCAGCTGGGCAAAAAATCATTTCCAAATTTCCATGGAGCTGAGGTGTTGTATCATTTTCTTTTTCATTCTTGTCACAGCCCAAGACTTCAATGCTATACTTTAAAATAAGTCATTTTCACTTTCAAGAACTTTATCTGTTTACATCTTTTATTGAAAAGTTTTTATTTAAACTTGGTAGTCAAGGCCCGGCTGCCGATGCAGGAGATGACGTAAGAGATGTGGGTACGTTTCCTAGATTGGGAAAATCCCCTGAAGGAGAGCATGGCAACCCACTCCAGTAATCTTGCCTTGAGAATCCCATGGACAGAGGAGCCTGGCAGGCTATGGCCAGAGTGTTGCAAAGAATTGGACACGACTGAAGCGACTTAGCATGCATGCAGTAATTATAACAATTCCTTTGACATCCACCACTCCCTTCTCCAACACTTTCTCCTTTCCAAATGAAAGATATGGTCATCTGTCTGCAAAGGGCTGTAGTTAACAGCTGGTACTCACAATTTTCCACAGTAGGGATGGGCTCCTTATAGCATACAAAAGGATCTGCCTAATAGTTTTTGATATTCTGCCTTGTTTATCTTGGCCATGATTCCCCATCATTAGATTCCCATGCTGCTGGTATAAATGGGCTTTTGTCTGAATTCAGGCTAACTTAAGACACTCCAAGACCCAGCCTTTCCTGAATCCCCAGATCTTCTGTTCTCATCTCGGGCTGTGAGGTTCAAGATATGTTAACTGGATGGAGGCCCTTCTGCATCCTTCCTTGTATACATCCTTCAGTCTAAGCTGTACTGACAGATAGATGGGCACTGATCAATAGATAGAATATAAACACATTCTGCCTTCTGAATGTGTTCTGCCTTCTGTGTTCCACACATCACAAGTCAAGCGATGTGAATTAAGTTTTCATCATCTTTGCAGGGTTGCTTTCTGAAACACTGACCACTTTGCATGGAAGAATTTCATTTTCAGCCCTGCATGTTCCTTAGCTGCCTGGAATAAGCAGAGTTAGAAAACCCAGCAAGCACAATATAGTGTTTTGTTGAGTCACAGTTGGATACTATAAAGTACCAGGGAAAGGATTAAGCCCTAGTTTCAATAGATTCTGGATGTCTCCTAACCCCAAGTCACAGTGTTAGGCAAAGAGTGTGACATCCAAGCCTCTCTAAAGGTTTAAGACCCAAGAAGGAAATAAGGCATGGATGCAAAGTCCTCCTGAAATTTATCTTTGGAGAATGTAAAACCACCCAAGTTCAATATAATTTATTTTACCCCTGTAGTTGTGAAAAGTGATCAAATATATACTTCACTAAGAGTAAATTAAGACAAAGATTCACTTTTTTTCAGGCAGAAGAATGAGTGATATGGCAATCACTTCTTTTAACATTAAGGTCACAGATTAACATGATGTTTTGAGTCATCATGTAAGGTGAGAAAGGCATAATAGTGTTTAAAATATAATGGTTAAAAGAATTGGACAAAGAAGGTAATGATATTATGTCTGTTATAATGGTTGGCTAAGATAGTAATAATTGAAGGGCATTTTAACTTATATGCAGAGTACATCATGCGAAACGCTGGGCTGGAGGAAGCACAAGCTGGAATCAAGATTGCCAGGAGAAATATCAATAACCTCAGATATGCAGATGACATCACCCTTATGGCAGAAAGTGAAGAAGAACTAAAGAGCCTCTTGATAAAAGTGAAAGAGGAGAGTGAAAAAGTTGGTTTAAAGTTCAACATTCAGAAAACCAAGATCATGGCATCCGGTCCCATCACTTCAAGTCAAATAGATGGGGAAACAGTGGCTGACTTTATTTTTTTGGGCTCCAAAATCACAGCAGATGGTGATTGCAGCCATGAAATTAAAAGACACTTACTCCTTGGAAGGAAAGTTATGACCAACCTAGATAGCATATTAAAAAGCAGAGACATTACTTTGCCAACAAAGATCCATCTAGTCAAAGCTATGGTTTTTCCAGTGGTCATGTATGGATGTGAGAGTTGGACAATAAAGAAAGCTGAGCACTGAAGAATTGATGCTTTTGAACTGTGGTGTTGGAGAAGACTCTTGAGAG
>NC_057419.1:43490041-43555620 GCF_019320065.1 Cervus canadensis
AAACAGTGGAAACAGTGGCTGACTTTATTTTTCTGGGCTCCAAAATCACTGCAGATGGTGACTGCAGCCATGAAATTAAAAGACGCTTACTCCTTGGAAGGAAAGTTATGACCAACCTAGATAGCATATTAAAAAGCAAGAGACATTACTTTGCCAGCAAGGGCCCATCTAGTCAAAGCTGTGGTTTTTCCAGTAGTCATGTATGGATGTGAGAGTTGGACTATAAGAAAGCTGAGCACTGAAGAATTGATGCTTTTGAACTGTGGTGTTGGAGAAGACTCTTGAGAGTCCCTTGGACTGCAAGGAGATCCAACCAGTCCATCCTAAAGGAAATCAGTCCTGAATATTCATTGGAAGGACTGATGTTGAAGCTGAAACTCCAAATACTTTGGCCACCTCATGCAAAGAGTTGACTCATTGGAAAAGACCCTGATGCTGGGAGGGATTGGGGGCAGGAGGAGAAGGGGACAACAGAGGATGAGATGGCTGGATGGCATCACTGACTCGATGGACATGGGTTTGGGTGAACTCCGGGAGTTGGTGATGGACAGGGAGGCCTGGCGTGCTGCAGTTCATGGGGTCACAAAGAGTCGGACACAACTGAGCGACTGAACTGAACTGAACTATTCAAAGGCAGGTAAAATGATAAGTTGCTATCTCAGAGTATCTTATGACTCATTGCTCTGATAGTTGACTATTTTCTCATCCAGCTAGATTTATCAGGGTCACATAAGTGATTAACTCTGTAAGCATGATTTAGACTTGGAGTAAACAATGTTGGTTTCCTAGCCACAATCCCATAGTTTCCCCCTGGTTTCAAGTGCAGCTATGTTGGACAGTTTCCCTGTGTGTGGTCAACAGGTTACATCAAATGTTTGTTTTATTGCCTTAGCTTTTTTTGTTTTGCTTCAGAGTATTTTTCAAAGCCATAGAAGCTTATTCAGTTTTCCTGGAAGATAGCCTCATTTTAAGTGGACGTTAACACTGTTAGCTTTAGCCAACAACAAGGGGACAATTCTAAGGCACTCAGAGGGTTCCCAGTTGCACACAGCGGTTATCAGCACAATAACATAAACCTTTATTCAATTTCTCCTTCCTTTTCTCATTCCCCCTGCTCTGTCACACATATCCTGGCATCAATTCCCAAATAAACTAGTGCACCTAAATGTGTATAACACATTATATGTGCATAGAAAAACACCTGGGAAGATACACACCAAACTGTTTAAGTGACTACCTGTGATGATTGGAATTGACGGGTATGTAGGATTGGAATGGTAGCAAGTGTTCTTATTGTCCTGCTCATATCTCCTTGGCATTTGTTGGTGCCATTCATACCTATACAATAAGTCTCATACTGACAAACAAGTTCTGTTCTGAGAGCATGTTCTTAAGTCCAGTTTGTTCATAAGTCCAACAAAGTAACACAATTGTCTATATAGTACTGTGCTGTAATAAGTTTATAATACTTTTCATCTAAATGATACATAAAAAACAAACAAAAAAGAAAGAAAGCATTTTTAATCTTACAATACCTTGAAAAATACAGTAGTACAGTACAGCAGGGGGCCTACAGTGACACATTCGCATCTTTGAAAGTTCACATCTTGAATGTTTGTATGTAGGGGACTTTCTGTAGTTTCTTACTGTAAGCACATAAGGACTTCCTGTGGACATATGAGTGTGCTTGGCTGGCCTACAGTGTCAACCAGAGATCTGAGGAGTTAGCAGCCCCAGAGCAACCCTCAGCTGACAAGGGATGAATGGAGGTAAACATTTTAGCTTCCTCACCCTCAGTGGGACCACTCTGAGGCAGGCTCTAAACCACAGACTTGCAAAGTTTTTCTGTACTGCCAAATAATAATTTAGCCTTTGAGGGTGATATTGTTTGTCATAACTGTTCAACTCATAGAAAACATGTAAGCAGAAAGAGGAAATAGCTATATTCCATTAAAACTTATAAAAATAACCAGTGGGCAGGATTTTACTCCTGTTCTGTAAGTTTGTCAACATCTGTTTTACACCATCTACTAGAGGTTCACAGGGAATTGGCCCCAAATGCAGGTAGTGAGAACTTGCCCTGGACACATCCTTTATTGACTTTCCTTCCTTCCTCTGTGTCACTTTCTGACTCCCTTCCTGTGCTCCTTTACCTTCCAAATAAACTGCTTGTCCCCGGATTCTAATCTTGGGTTCTGCTTTTGGCGGAATCCAAACTAAGAGAGGAACTTCACTTTTTACTTCTGTAAATTTCTAATTTTAAGTTTATAAGAACATATTTTAATTTTATAAGAGCATACAAATCCTTTCAAAGAAAAGATTAAGAAATGGTGGGACAGATGAGCCTTTGTTCAGCTCCTTTCAGAATAGTCTTAATAGAGAGAGGACAAGTCTGGCACTTTGGGGAAGTAAGCCTATGATTCTCTTGGGGTCGCAGGTTTTGATAATGGTCTATGTAAGAAGTACACCTTCACTTGTGTGTGTGCTAAGTCACTTCATTTGTCTCCAACTCTTTGCAATCCTATGGACTGTAGTCTGCCAGGCTCCTCTGTCCATGGGATTCTCCAGGCAAGAATACTGCAGTGGGTTGCCTTTCCCTCCTACAGGGGATCTTCCTGACCCAGGAATCAAACTTGTGTCTCTTATGTCTCCTGCATTGGCAGGTAGATTCATTACCACTAGCACCACCTGGGAAGCCCCAAGTACACCTTGTTCTGTGCCAAAGTGTTTCTGAAAACCTGGAAGTGAATCAGAGTTTAGATAATCATTTACTCTCACATTCTCTGTTTATATAAATTATAAATTTACATGTGATATTTCTATTTCAAATGAACCCAGAACTGGTTAGGGCTCAACTACTTCACCTTCACTGTCTGTGCTTCAGCTTCTTTGTGATCCATTAGTAAGATCTCAAGATTGAAGATTGAAAGGAACCTTATATTTGAAGGAATTATTAACAATATTAATGACCACCCAAATTCAATTTTCTTGAGTTTAGACAGAAGTTTGATTTAGCCTATTTCTTTGAACAAGCAAAATGCCCCCTAGAGGATCATAATGATAAAATCAGAATACTAGTTACTTTTGTTGGGGAATAGGGGCTAGTACTTGGGGTGACAGGCATATGGAAAGCTTTTAGCATGTTGGCAATATTCTATTTATCTGGATGGTGGTTACATGGGTGTTCATTTTGCGATAAATTCGAGTTGCACATGTTTTTTTTTTTCTTCAGTTTTTAGAATGTGTGTTATATCTTACAATTTAAAGGGTTAAAAAATCATGCTGATTATTTTGCACATTCTTGTACTCAGTACTCAGAAAGAAGGAAGGCAATATGCTTTAAGTCAATTTGCTGCTTACAAAAAGTTTCTGCAGCATCTCTGTGGCAATCATGCGGCTGTACCTCTTAGGAATGAACTTGCCGTTCAGCTGCAACACCTTCAGGATTCACCTCTGCTTTTGAGCAGAGGCTACACTCATCTGGTGTAGCCCCAAGCCAAAAACTGAGCACAGATGGCCTTACTAGGACCCAACTATTTTTATCCAATATGAGACTCCTCTAATGGGCAATCTTTGCTTTAAAGTTCTCTGTTGGGTTGACCAAGACTTTGTCAGGTCTGACTATTCATCTGAGGTGCTTCCTGTTATTGCTGCTGTTGTTCAGTCACTAAGTCATGTCTGACTCTTTGCAACCTCATGGACTGCAGTACACCAGGCTTCTCTGTCCTTCACTATCTCCTGGTGTCTGCTCAAACTCATATCCATTGAGTCAGTGATGCCATCCAACCATCTCATCTTCTGGGCGTCCTGCTCAATCCTATTTCTTCCCTTTTAATCTTTCAGGGCATTTTGTCCCCAATTTCTTATACTCATTAGTCTAAGCATCTGCTTCCTAGAGGACCCAACTAGTCAGCAGTGATTTGGATTACAGGTGTTCTTGGTATTAAACACATTGATCATCTTGTAAGCGTCAGAAAAAAAGAAGAAAAGAAAGAGGTATTAATTAGAAGGAATGCCAGTACCTATGTTAAAAATGTTACCCTGGCTTCTCTTGATAATCCATTCTTTTACTTTCCTGGGCATGATCTGTCTTTTAGAACACCATGTTTTTTCATCAAAGTGGCACAGAGAAGATTCCATGCATCCTTTTACCATATGAATTCCATGCATCTTCCTTACCATATGAATTGAGCAAAGCCTCAGAAGTCCAGGCCAGTTCTGCTTCTTCAAGGGTATGGTTAACTTTCAATAACAGGATGGAGCTCAAGATATTAAATAAGCATCCTGAATGAACGTCTCTTGGGTTAATGTCTTGATTCATGGATCTAACACTCCAGACTCCTATGCAATATTGCTCTTTACAGCATTAGACCTTTCTTTTATCACCAGTCACATCCGCGACTGGGTATTGTTTTTGCTTTGGCTCCATCCCTTCATTCTTTCTGGTGTTATATCTCCACTGATCTCCAGTAGGATATTGGGCACCTACTGACCAGGGGAGTTTCTCTTTCAGTATGAGTGAATGTTGACATTCTAGGAATCAGTGAACTAAAATGGACTGGAATGGGTGAATTTAACTCAGATGACCATTATATCTACTACTGTGGGCAGGAATCCCTTGGAAGAAATGGAGTAGCCATCATGGTCAACAAAAGAGTCCAAAATGCAATACTTGGATGCAATTTTAAAAATGAAAGAATGATTTCTGTTCGTTTCCAAGGCAAACCATTCAATATCACAGTAATCCAAGACTATGCCCCAACCCAGTAATGCTGAAGAAGCTGAAGTTGAGCGGTTCTATGAAGACCTACAAGACCTCTTAGAACGAACACCCCAAAAAAGATGTCCTTTTCATTACAGGGGACTGGAATGCAAAAGTAGGAAGTCAGGAAACACCTGGAGTAACAGGCAAATTTGGCCTTGAAGTACGAAATGAAGCAGGGCAAAGGCTAATAGAGTTTTGCCAAGAGAACACACTGATCATAGCAAACATGCTCTTCCAACAACACAAGAGAAGACTCTACACATGGACATCACCAGATGGTCAACACTGAAATCAGATTGATTATATTCTTTGCAGCCAAAGATGGAGAAGCTCTATACAGTCAGCAAAAACAAGACCAGGAGCTGACTGTGGCTCAGATCATGAACTCCTTATTGCCAAATTCAGACTAAAATTGAAGAAAGCAGGGAAAACCACTAGACCATTCAGGTATGACCTAACTCAAATCCCTTATGACTATACAGTGGAAGTGAGAAATAGGTTTAAGAGACTAGATCTGATAGACAGAGGGCCTGATGGACTATGGACAGACGTTCGTGACATTGTACAGGAGACAGGGATCAAGACCATCCCCATGGAAAAGAAATGCAAAAGGGCAAAATGGTTGTCTGAGGAGGCCTTACAAATAGCTGTGAAATGAAGAGAAGTGAAAAGCAAAGGAGAAAAGGAAAGATATTCCCATTTGAATGCAGAGTTCCAAAGAATAACCAGGAGAGATAAGAAAGCCTTCCTCAGTGATCAATGCAAAGAAATAGAGGAAAACAACAGAATGGGAAAGACTAGAGATCTCTTCAAGAAAATTAGAGATACCAAGGGAACATTTCATGCAAAGATGGGCTCGATAAAGGACAGAAATGGTATGAACCTAACAGAAGCAGAAGATATTAAGAAGAGGTGGCAAGAATACACAGAAGAACTGTACAAAAAAGATCTTCACAACCCAGATAATCATGATGGTGTTATCACTCACCTAGAGCCAGACATCCTGGAATGTGAAGTCAAGTGGGCCTTAGAGGGCATCACTATGAACAAAGCTAGTGGAGGTGATGGAATTCCAGTTGAGCTATTTCAAATCCTGAAAGATGATGCTGTGAAAGTGCTGCACTAGATATGCCAGCAAATTTGGAAGACTCAGCAGTGGCCACAGGACTGGTAAAGGTCCGTTTTCATTCCAATCCCAAAGAAAGGCAATCCCAGGAATGCTCGAACTACCACACAATTGCACTCATCTCACACACTAGTAAAGTAATGCTCAAAATTCTCCAAGCCTGGCTTCAGCAATAAGTGAACCGTGAACTTCCAGATGTTCAAGCTAGTTTTAGAAAAGGCAGAGGAACCAGAGATCAAATTGCCAACATCCTCTGGATCATCCAAAAAGCAAGAGAGTTCCAGAAAACCATCTATTTCTGCTTTATTGACTATGCCAAAGCCTTCAACTGTGTGGATCACAATAAACTGTAGAAAATTCTGAAAGAGATGGGAATACCAGATCACCTGACCTGCCTCTTTAGAAACTTGTATGCAGGTCAGGAAGCAACAGTTAGAACTGGACATGGAACAACAGACTGGTTCCAAAGAGGGAAAGGAGTACGTCAAGGCTGTATATTGTCACCCTGCTTATTTAACTTCTATGCAGTGTATATCATGAGAAACTCTGGGCTGGAGGAAGCACAAGCTGGAATCAAGATTGCCGGGAGAAATATCAATAACCTCAGATATGCAGATGACACCACCCTTATGGCAGAAAGTCAAGAAGAACTACAGAGCCTCTTGAAGAAAGTGAAAGAGGAGAGTGAAAAAGTTGGCTTAAAGCTCAACATTCAGAAAACCAAGATCATCCGGTCCCATCACTTCATGGCAAATAGATAAGGAGACAGTGAAAAGAGTGTCAGACTTTATTTTTTGGGGCTCCAAAATCACTGCAGATGGTGATTGCAGCCATGAAATTAAAAGATGCTTACTCCTTGGAAGGAAAGTTATGACCAACCTAGATAGCATATTAAAAAGCAGAGACATTGCTTTGCCAACAAAGGTCTGTCTAGTCAAGGCTATGGTTTTTCCAGTGGTCAAGTATAGATGTGAGAGTTGGACTGTGAAGAAAGCTGAGTGCCAAGAATTTGATGCTTTTGAACTATGGTGTTGGTGAAGACTCTTGAGAGTCCCTTGGACTGCAAGGAGATCCAACCAGTCTATCGTGAAGGAGATAAGTCCTGGGTGATCATTGGAAGGACTGATGCTGAAGCTCAAACTCCAATACTTTGGCCACCTCATGTGAAGAGCTGACTCATTGGAAAAGACCCTGATGCTGGGAGGGATTGGGGGCAGGAGGAGAAGGGGACAACAGAGGATGAGATGGCTGGATGGCATCACCAACTCGATGGGCATGAGTTTGAGTAAACTCCGGGAGTTGGTTATGGACAGGGAGCACTGGAGTGCTGTGATTCATGGGGTTGCAAAGTGTCGGACAGGACTGAGTGACTGAACTGAAGTGGGTTAGTGCAGAACCCAATGGATTGTATGGTCTTGGATGGCAGGGACTTATACCATATATACTCTTGTACTACCACACCCAAAACAGTGTCTGAAACTAACAAAGAAAAATTGTATCAGGGAAGATTTTATTCAAGACTATTGCATTAGGAGAGAAAGAGAATGAACTCAATTCTGAATGCACATAAACAGCTGTAGACTTAAAAACACTAGGCAGGCTGAGGGCTTCAGTGTATGGATAAACTTGGTTAGGTGTGAAGGAGGGAGCAGATTCCTGTGAAACTGGCTTGGCAGGATTTTTGTTTTGCAGGATGGGGCTTGGCAGGTCAAGGACAACAATTTGCAGAAGAGGAGAAAACATTTCCTTTACCCTGTTAGGTTCAGTAACTAAGACCCTGAAATTTAAACTGATGAAAGGAAAATTACCAAAATGAAAGCTTTTAATATATGCATATGAAAGCCTTCACAGAAAAGAAATGAAGACCCAAAGAAGCCTTTGGATGGAGTTTTGTATACCATGTTAACAAAGAGTAATAAATTGTGGAGAAGTAACAAAGCAAAGGGAAAGGGGTTTGGGCTTTTAGGGGTGATAAATTGTGAGAAGGTAAATATAGTGGGTAAACTCTTGGGAGATAAGAGCTATTTTTATAATGTTTGTTATGCAGACTGATCTCATGCAGTACCTGGGGTGATAAAAATGTCTCTGGTGATTAAGAATCATTATATTCTTCCTAGTACAGGAGAGAGGCTGCAGGACACCTTCACAGAAGGAAATTTAGACCTTGTCTTTAGGCAGAAAGGGGGATGGTAGTGAGTTTTTCCAGTGTCTGCATTAATTGTCTTTGGTGCAGAATAATCCACGATGGTGTATTTTGGGGTGGCATATTAAAATCTCCTTCAAGGACAAGGATGGCAGACCAAAGATGATGCCTAGCATAGAAAAGGACTCAGAGGAACCAGACTAAAGTTTGATCAAGGAGAGAGTCCTTGTCAGTACTTAATGTGCTTTCCATAGCTTGAATTATGTAATACCTGTCAGGATATCATTTCAGTTCAGCAACACAATTTACCTTTAACCCAGAGTGTCAAACATGCAAAACACAGTTTTGGTATTACTCAGAGGATACCGAACCCATAATCAGAACAATCTTTTGAAAAGAATGTTTTATTTAAAATATTTAGTATTTTACAGGTGTCTAGGGACAAATGGTGGAGAAAGCAATGGCACCCCACTCTAGTACTCTTGCCTGGAATATCCCATGGATGGAGGAGCCTGGTGGGCTGCAGTCCATGGGGTTGCACAGAGTCGGACACGACTGAAGCGACTTAGCAGCAGCAACAGCAGCAGGGACAAATGGGCACTACATAAATACTCCTCCCAAAAGATATTTAGGTAGTTAATAGTTTTCTTCTAAATGGATGAGGGAATCTGTGAAAATACACTCTTGCTCATGCCAGAATTATAGTATTGATACAGACTGTCCACTGGGATGTAAAGGACACTCTGTAAGGACTCAGGTTTTATTCTTTGCATTCATTTAAGTGGGATTCTATTGCAAAGGGTTTCCTTAAATTGGGACCTAATTAGATAATAGAAAGTGCTAAGGATAAAATGTCTTCTCCCACATTTATAGAGACAAAAATGTGCTTTAGACGTCTCATGCTGTATTATAGTCACAAGGACTGTGGTTCTATAATATGCACTGTGATGTCTGGACAAGTTCAACTTGTTGGACTGAGAATTACCTAATGCTTAGAGAACTGGAATACTAGGGGAAATTGTTCCTTGAGAAGATGATTACCATTTGATGGATCTCATTGTCTGAAAAATAAGAATCTGCCTTGGAAGAAGGTTGGCACTCCCACATAAGGACTTTTACAAGATTTCTCTGTACCACCAACTCAACTACTCCTCCAGTTCCTTTTTCCTTTCATCCATTCCAGGAAATAATGACCCAGATTCTGTTTCTAAAGTACAAAATCTTTTCTGCTTGGCAGCTCCAATCATTCTCCTTTAGCCCATGGGATAAACTCCAACCCTTTCAGCATCCTCAAGAGTTTAGCTTTCAGACTGGGAAATTTGTACTCTCAGAGATATATGAAGTCTTTCTAAGTGGGACACAGGAATGGATGATTTTAAGGGGATCACTTCATAAATCCTAAACTTCCATATTTACTCTTATCTATATTTTCTGTGTGAAAATGCACTTGGGGTCAAGACCTCAAGCTGAATTCCCACACTCCTCTTTTATTTCACATCCTCCTTTGTTCTGTTTTACAAAAGAAATGTACACCTCTCACTCAATCAGAATTCTGTCATGGAGTCTTTCCATGAGTAGTACCCTCCTGTGTAGCAAACAGAAGGACAGTTCCAAATATTTGTGTCATAAGTCCTCCTTATGGCAAAAACAACTTCTATTCTTCTCATTGAGATATGTATTTCCAATAAATCATTACTTTTTAGGTTTAATAATTTTCAAATTTTTGTAATGTAGTCCACTTTGATCAAATGTGTATTACTGATAAAAATTTATTCCAGATTGAAATCTAATTATAATTAACACTTAAGCCTTAAGGTCATGGGTGATTTTAAAAATTAAAGTTTCAATTTATATATATTCTTATTTCAAGGAGATATGTTAGTGTAATCAATGGGACTTTAAAGCATAAAAGTGTATCTCAATAGAATTAAATTATGTAGGGGAAGTAATTTTAAAATATGAGTTCAAGAAGAATAAGGAATAATTTAATATTTCTGACAGTTAAGAGAAGAGCTTGCACATGTATTTTTTAAATTGAAAAGCGTGGTTCAAATTACTTTGGTATTTATAGTCTTTTGAATATATTTAAAAGAGTGATGTGACAGTTTTAATTTAAAATAACAATATTTATAATATGTTGGAAATTATACCTTTTGCAAATATTTAAACTTATGGTGAAAAATTTTAGATGTCAACTTAAAAGTACCTGAGGAGATACATATTTTTTTTTAAATAAACCTTTTATTTTGAAATACTTTTCAATTTACAGAAAAGTTGCAAAGATAATGCAAAGAATTTCTATTTGCCCTCCCCCTAGTTTCCTTAAATATTAACATCTTATATAACTGTGGTACATTTATCAAAACAATAAACTTAATATTAAGAGAAATAATAATGTAACTGTACTTTATTCAGTTTTCCTTAGTTTTTCCTTTTCCTCTTCTTCTTTTGAAAAGCATTTTATGTCTTTTTTGCTTTCCATTTCAGGATCCTATCCAGGAAGCCATATTACATTTAGTCATCTTGTCTACTTAATCTCCTTTGATCTGTAAGAGTTCCTTTGTCTTTTCATCACCTTGATATTTTTGAAGAGTATTGGTCAAGTACTTTGTATAATGTTCCTGAATTTGGGTTTTTTATGATGTTTTCTTATGATTAGATTGGGGTTATGGGTTTTGGAGACGGTCACGGAAATGAAGTGCTCTTCTCATCACATCCTATCAGGGAGTATATGCTATCAACATGATTATTGCTAGTGTTAACCTTATCATCTGGCCAAAGTAGTGCTTGCCAAGTTTCAACACCATAAAGTTGCTATGTTTCTATTTCTGAACTGATTAGAAACAAGTCACTAAATCCAGTCCGCACTCAAGGTAGAGGGGATTAAGCTCCACCTCCTGAAAGGGACAATGTCTATATATGTTCTATAAGAAAAATTTATCCCTTCTGCCCATTTGTTTATTTATTAAATCATTTTTTAATCTGGTAGACTCATGTATATTGAGAAACTGAATATACAGATGAACAATGACCAGACCATATATGAAAATAGAATTCTACCTCTATAGCAGCACTCCCAGGAAATCAACTCATTATTTACAGTATCCAGCTCAGAAAGTCAGTCTTCTCTCTTTAAGTAAGATTTGTAAAAAGCCAAATTGCTATCATCAACAACAATCCAGAGAGGCAGGCAATAAATCCTATGCCAATCTGCCTCAAATGTTCGGGACTTCATTAATAAGTGACAGCTTTGCTAATTTCTGTCCTTACTTCCAATTTAAGACTAACCAGAATCAAAAATGTTCAGTCACTCAGTCATGTCCAACTCTTTTGCGACCCCATGGACTATAGCCTGCCAGGCTCCTCTGTCCATGGGATTCTCCAGGTAAGAGTACTGGAGTAGGTTGCCATTTCCTCCTCCAGGGGATCTCCTCAACCCAGAGACCAAACCCACATCTCTTGCATCTCCTTACATTAACAGGAGGATTCTTTACCACTGAATACTTCAGTTATAAGGGCTTCTTGCTGGTTCAGGTGGTAAAGAATCTGCCTGCAGTGCAGGAGACCTGGGTTTGATCTCTGGGTCAGAAAGATCCCCTGCAGAAGGGAATGGCAACCCACTCCAGTATTCTTGCCTGGAGAAATCAATGGACAGAGGAGCCTGGAGGGCTACAGTTCATAGGGTCCCAAAGAGTTGGACATGACTGAATGACCAACACTTTTACTTCTCATGGGCTATAATCCAGTATTATTTTATTTATTTTCTTCCTCAAATTGTTCCAACTTTGTCCATTGGGAGCTCTTTCAGTTTGACACTCCTGTTTCCCTTTAACACACCCCATCATTTTGTTTCTTTGAGTACTTCCTTTCCTCTGGCAATACAAAATGCTGCAAGCTCATCTCATATATTTCCTGTCCCAGTCCCAGAGTCAGCTATTTTCAAAAGGAGTCCTGGTTTCTTTTATTAAGGAATGTTATTTAAAAAGCAAAATCTGGGCACTGATGGTGCCTCATTATGACTGGGCTATCATTACTTCTAGATCCTCCCAGAGAAAGATCTAGGATATATATATACACACACACATACACAACAAAGTATACATATATCTATACTTATTTCTGTATCTATTTGTATATATATTAAGCTAAGCATGAATTCATACTGCTGTCTCCAACTCTAATCCAGCACCACAGAATTCCTTCTAGTCTTCCCCTAGCTTATTTTTAACTTTATTCTATAGGATCAAACTCAACCCAAGATCCCAACTATGGGATCTTCCTGACCCAGGGATTAAACCCAGGTCTCCTGCATTGCAGGCAGATTCTTTACTATCTGAGCCACCAGAAAAGCCCTTATAACCAACTCAGTGGTAAAAAATCCTCTTGTCAGTGTAAGGAGATGCAGGAGATGTAGGTTTGATCCCTGGGTTGAGTGAGTAAGATAACTGCATTATCCATCATTTATTAACTTATGTCTTTTATGATAGAAGATGCATAAAGATTTCAGACTTAGCTGATATCCCTTGAGAAACAAGTGCACCCACTAGAGTACATTGCTTATGTATAGTCTTTTTCTTTTTAGCTTTACCTTTTCCAATCAAAACACCATTAATCCAAAGTTATTTAAAGCAGCTTCCTTTTCCTTACACCCTTCATTGAGGTTAATAATAAATTTATTATATAGTTAGAGTAATTTGTCATAATCTGTATTCCATCTGGAGACCCCTTGACATTTTGGTTGATTTTTTTATTTGCATACTTTAAAACTGACTTTTGATGATGTACTCAGGGTTTTGGCAAATGCACAGGGTCATGTATCCATCAGCTTAGTGCCATAAAGAATGATTTCATCACACTAAAAATTCCCCTGTGCATCTTCTTTGTAGTCAACCATTCCCACTTCCCTAAACATTGGTGGCCTGTGATTTGTTTTTCATTTCTATAATTTTTGCATTTTCCAGAATGTCATATAAATATAATTATACAGTACATATCCTTTGGGGTCTGGCTTCTTTTACTTAGCAAAATCTATTTATAACTCACCTATGTTGTGTTTATTAATAAGTCTTTTCACCACTGAATAGTATTCAATTGTAAGGGTGTACTGCAGTTTACTTATTCATTCACCCATTGAAGGACAGTTTTTGGAGATTATGAAAAGCTGCTAAAACACTGGTATGTAGGATTTTGTGTGAACATAAACTTTTAATTCACTTGGAGTAATTCCAAGGAGTGTGATTATTAGATCATATTGTAAATCTATGTCTGACTTTTATAAGCAACTGGTAGACTTTCAAAGTGACTATACCACTTTGCTGACAAAGGTTCATCTAGTCAAAGCTATGGTTTTGTCAGTAGTCATGTATGGATGTGAGAATTGGACTGCAAAGAAAGCTGAGTGCTGAAGAATTGATGCTTTTGAACTGTGGTGTTGGAGATGACTCTTGAGAGTCCCTTGGACTGCAAGGAGATCCAACCAGTCCATCCTAAAGGAGATCAGTCCTGAATATTCATTAGAAGGACTGACGCTGAAGCTGAAACTCCAATACTTTGGCCACCTGAAGTGAAGAACTGACTCAGTTGAAAAGACACTGAGGCTGGGAAAGATTGAAGGCAGGAGAAGGGGATGACAGAGGATGAAGATGGCAGGAAAGCATCACCGACTCAATGGACATGAGTTTGAGCAAGCTCTGGGAGTTGGTGATGGACAGGAAGCCTGGCACGCTGCAGTCCACCGGGTCGCAAAGAGTCAGACACAACTGAGCGACTGAACTGACTGACTGATACCACTTTGATTCCCACTAGCTGTGAATGAGCGCATGTTGTGCTCTATCCAGCATTTTTAATCTGTGCCAGCATTTTTTATTGGCAGTTTTCAAAATTTTTAAATTTATTTACTTATTTATTTTTGGCTGTGCTGGGTGGGTCTTCATTGTGCAGGCTTGCTCTAGTTGCGGCGAGTGGGAAACTCTCTAGTTGTGGTGCATGGGCTTCTCATTGCAATGACTTCTCTTTTTGCAGAGCCCAGGCTCTGGAGTGGAGGGTTCAGTAGCTGTAGCATGGGAGTTCAGTAGTTACAGTTTTCTGGCTCTAGAGCTTGTGGGCTGAGTAGTTGTGGTGCATGGGCTTAGTTGTCCCTTAGCCTGTGGTATCTTCCCTAACCCAGGATCAAACCCATGTCCCTAGCACTGGCAGGTGGATTCCTAACCACTAGACCACCAGAGAAGTCCCTTATTGGAATTTTTTTTTTTTTTTAGCCATTCTAATAGATGTGTAGTATGTCTTTGTTTTAATGTTAATTTCTCTAGTGACAAATGATGTAGAACATCTTTTTATACACTAATGTACCCTTCTTATATCTTCTTTAATGAAGTATTTGTCGGATCTTTGCTTTTATTTAACTAGTTTGTTTTCTTATTGTTAAGTTTTAGGATTTCTTTGTATGTTCTTGATATAAGTCCTTTATTAGATATGTGATTTACAAGTATTTTTTCTCAGTCTGTACTTTGTTTTATCTTCTAATTCTCTTAACAGTGTCTTTCAAAAACAAACAATTTAGGGCTTCCCTGGTGGCTCAGACAAAAACAAACAATTTAATCTGTTAAAATCTAATTTACTATTTTTTTTCTTCCATGGATATTGCTTTTGGTGTTGTATCTAAACATTCATTGCAAAACCCTAAGTCACACAGAATTTTTCCTAATTTTCTTCTAGAAAATTTTATAGTTTTAGATTTTATATTTAGTTATGTAGTACATTTTGAATTAAATTTCATTTGTAGTATAAAGTATGTGCTGAAGTTCATATTTTTGCAAATGAACATCCAGTTGTTCCAGTACCATTTGTTGAAACGTTTATACTTTCTACATTAAATTGCCTTTGCACCTTTGTCTAATATATGTTGATTATATTTGTATGGGTCTGTTTCTGGGCTCATTGTATTGTTCCATTGATCTCCATGTCTATCGTTTTGCCAGTATCACACTTTCATGATTATTATAGCTTTAAACATAGTAAGTATTGAAATCAAGTAATGTGTGTCTTTTTTTTATTTTATATTTTTTTCTAGTATTCTAGATCTTTTGGCTTTTCATACAAATGTTAGAATTAGCTTTTTGATATTGATAATAGCTTTATGTATTTTGATGATGATTGTGCTGGATTTATAAATTAAATCGGGAAGAACTGATATCTTGACAATAGTATCTTCCAATTCATGAACTTCATATTTCTCCATTTATTTAGATTTTCTTTGGTTGATCTCATAATTTTTCTTGCAGTTTTCAGCATACATATATAATACATTTTGCTAGATTTATTCCTGTACTGGTCAGTGTTTAACCAGAAATCAGGATCAGTAGGATCTATCATCTATCTATCTATCTATCTATCCATCAGGATTTGCTACAAGGAATTGTGAAGGCTAGTCAGGAAAGATTACCAGCAGGATGAAACTTCATCAGTGTGAGCTAAAGTTCTTGTTCCCAAGTAGAATTTCTTTCTCTTCTTCCCCTTCCTCTTCTTCCTTATTTTTCTCCTCTTCTCTCCTCTCTCTTCTCTCCCTTATCTACTCTCCCTTCTTGCATTTCCTCCTCTTTCTCCCCCTCCTCCCTACTGCTCCTTATTTCATTTTATTCTTTTTTAAAAGTTTCCTGATTATATGATTTTTTTCAAATTTATTTTTAATTGGAGTAGAGTTGATTTATAATGTCATGTTAGTTTCAGGTGTACAGCAAAATGATTCACACATTCATATATTTTGTATATACTTATATATACACACACACATATACTTTTGCAGATTATTTTCCATTGTAGGTAATTTACAAGATACTAAGTATAGTTTCTTGTGCTATAAATGGGTCTTTGTTGTTTATCTATTTTATATAGTAGTGTGTATCTGTTAATCCCAAATTCCTAATTTATCTCTCCCCTACTTTCCCCTTTGGTAATCATAAGTTTGTTTTTGAAGGCTCTGAATCTGTTTCTGGTTTGCAAACAAGTTTGTTTGTGTTACATTTTAGATTCCACCTACAAGTGATTCCACTTCCCTGGTATCTCAGACGGTAAATAATTCACCTGTCATGCAGAAGACCTGGGTTCGATCTCTGGGTCAGGAAGATCCCCTGGAGAAAGGAATGGCAACCCACTCCAGTATTCTTGCCTGGAGAATTCCATGGACAGAGGGGCCTGGTAGGCTACAGTCCATGGGATCGCAAAGAGTGGGACATGACTGAGCAACTAACACTTTCACACTTTCATAAGTGATTCCATATGGTATATCTTACTCTTTCTGACTTAACTTCACTTAGCATAATCTCTAGGTCCATCCATATTGTTGCAAATGGCATTATTTCATGCTTTTTATGGCTGAGTAGTCACAGTCCTTTTTTGATGGATAAGATTTATTATCTGTATTACATAGATTAAAGAAACTGAGGTTCAGGTACATTAAATTAGTCAGCTATGTCAGTCCAAATGGGAATGCAGGCAGAGGCCATTGTATCAAGAGCCAACAATGGCTTCACAGGACCTTCTTTTGTTCCTCCCCTGCTTGTCAAATCTTGACCGTTGATGCACAGGCTACCTGGTCAAAGTGTACCATGTACCTGCATGGAATAGCATGGCTGAGAAGCAGGTACAGGATTAGAACTGCAGCAGTCACTCCTGGTTTGTCATCCATAAGTATGCACTTTGCTGATCCTTGCTCCAGGAAAAAGCCGTAAAAAACAATTGCTAGAAAAAGATCTGAGGATCACAAGAAGTTAATCTGAATTATGGTCCAGGATTACGACTGCCATAGTAACTTGGATCCTCAGATATTTTCATAATAAAATGGTACAGATGAACCTATTTGCAGGGCAAGAATAGAGATGCAGACGTAGAGAACAGACATGTGGACCAGGTGGAGGGTGAGATGAATTGGGAAATTTAGACTGACATCTAGGCACTGCCATGTGTAAAAAAAATTACTAGTGGGAACCTGCTATATAGCAGTTTACTTATTCATTCACCCATTGAAGGACAGTTTTTGGAGATTATGAAAAGCTGCTAAAACACTGGTATGTAGGAGCTCAGCTCGGTGCTCTGTGATACCGACTTGGGTGGATTGGGGGTGGGTGGAAGGGAGGTCCAAGAGGGAGGGCATATATGTATGTATACACATAGTTGATTTACTTCATTGTATAGAAGAAACTAACACAGCATTGTAAGGCAACTATACCCCAATAATAAAGATATAATCTTAAGAAAAGGGGGAGAGGGGAAGGTATCTGACCCAAATACAACAAAATACCTAGGAAAGTGCCCAGTGTGAATGACTGGAAAATTAAATAGACTCTGTGTCAGAGTTACTTTGACAGACCGTCCATGAGTAGCCGACATCTGATATCTCTTTCCCTATGGCTATTGTCTACATATGTGCAAGTTGTGTGCCCTATAATGGTGGCCCCTAAAAAGGGGTTTGTTGTTGTTGTTTAGTCTCTAAGTCATATCTGACTGTTTTGTGACCCTATGGACTATAGTCTACCAGGCTGCTCTGTCTGTGGGATTATTCAGGCAAGAATACTGGAGTGGGTTGCCATGCCCTCCTCCAGAGGATCCCTGACCCATATCCCCTGCATTGCAGGAGGGTTCTTTACCACTGAGCCACTAGGGAAGCCCCTCAGAGAGTTAGTGGGGGCTGAATTCTTTGCCTCTAGGATGGATAAAGGGCACTGTTTCCTACTACATTCATCTAGAGGGGCACCTTTCTTCCATTTGCCTTAAGTTCCAATTTCTATTTTCTTTTAGTAATGGCACCAAGTTTAGTTTTCCTTCTGAAACTGCTTTCCTCACCATCAGACAGAGCTGGTGGGGTTTTCCACTGTGCTGGGTCAACTCCTCTCAACCTAGGGAGATATACTCTTGGGCCAAACTGGGTGAATTGGGCTCTCCTGGGATCTGCAATTTGAGAACAATGACAAAAGAATGGGAGGTCTGGAGCAGAGTTATTATGAAGTTGGAGCTGGGCATACATTCTTGCTTCTGAGATCGTCATCACTCCCTGGCACCTGTGTTTCCTGAGGCCTGAAACTTTACCAATTCCTTTGACCATCTTAAACAACAGGAAGGTGGTTGAAGAAGGAAGCTGTGGCTGAAAGAAAGACTCCTGTTGTTTAAGTGTTTAACCAATATGAAGGAAATAAAAATCAGAGCTCTTTGAGGTTTTATCTGTCATGGTTCTTCTGTCCATGGGATTTCCCAGATAAGAATACTGGAGTGGGTTGCCATTTCCTCCTCCAGGGTATCTTCTTGACACAGGGATGGAACCTGAGTCTCTGTGTCTCCTGCATTGGCAAGCAGATTCTTTACGCTAGGCCACCAGAGAAGCCCTTTATCCATCATGGGCAATATCACTTCAACCGTCATCCAACAAATACTGAGCTTTTTGTTTTAACTCTCAGTAGTCATTTTTTACCCTTTGAATTTTGTGAATCAGTTTACCAAGTTTGTGAATCAATTTGCCAATGTGTACAGTCTCAGACATGTCATTAATGTGTAATAAACCTTATAATCAATGGTATCTGAAAGACTGAATCAGAGGGTCCTAGTAGCTGCTGTCCTTTATGCTGAAATCCAAGGTCTTCCTTGGACTATTTAATCAAAACAACAGGAACCCAAAGAGGTCTGGTTTGGTTAAGATCAAGCCTCAGCAATAATGTACCCCTGGATATTGGTCCTTTTATATTTTAGAAATGTTGCTGTCTTTAGCAAGAATCTGTGTTGTTCTATCATTCTGTTAGTCCATCTATATAGTCAAACATACTCAGTTTTTTTCGGTGGTCATGTTCTCAATTTTTGAAGATGAATTTCTAGGGGGTTAAATCATCCTGCTTTCTGCAGTCTCCAGAGTAATATTCTACTGGGTCTACATAGGAGATGGGGCTGAAATGCTTGGGTTACAAGCCCTGAATCAGCTCTCCTCAGTTCTCAGACTTTGCAAAGAATGCCTTGGACAGATTTCTTACTCTGGGTTAGATGCCATTGCTGGCATAGATTAAACTTTGAGCAATAAGCCACTGGTTTGTTTTCTAGAAAGTCTGACTCATTTTGAACCACTGATAAAATCAAGATGCTTCATCAGTTCAGTTCAGTTCCTCAGTCGTGTCTGACTCTTTGTGACCCCATGAATCGCAGCACGCCAGGCCTCCCTGTCCATCACCAACTCTTGGAGTCTACCCAAACCCATATCCATGGAGTCAGTGATGCCATCCAGCCATCTCATCCTCTGTCATCCCGTTCTCCTTCTGCCCCTAATCCCTCTTTGAATTTCATGGCTGCAATCTCCATCTGCAGTGATTTTGGAGCCCAGAAAAATAGTTTGACACTGTTTCCACTGTCTCCCCATCTATTTCCCATGAAGTGATGGGACCAGATGCCATGATCTTAGTTTTCTGAATGTTGAGGTTTAAGCCAACTTTTTCACTCTCCTCTTTCACTTTCATCAAGAGTCTTTTTTGTTCATCTTCACTTTCTGCCATAAGGGTGTTATCATCTGCATATCTGAGGTTATTGATATTTCTCCCGACAATCTTGATTCCAGCTTGTGCTTCCTCCAGCCCAGAGTTTCTCATGATGTACTCTGCATATAAGTTAAATAAGCAGTGTGACAATACACAGCCTTGACATAATTCTTTCCTGATTTGAAACCAGTCTGTTGTTCCATGTCCAGTTCTAACTGTTGCTTCCTGACCTGCATACAGGTTTCTCAAGAGGCAGGTCAGGTGGTCTGGTATTCCCATCTCTTTCAGAATTTTGCACAGTTTATTGTGATCCACACAGTCGAAGGCTTTGGCATAGTCAATAAAGCAGAAATAGATGGTTTTCTGGAACTCTCTTGCTTTTTGGATGATCCAGAGGATGTTGGCAATTTGATCTCTGGTTCCTCTGCCTTTTCTAAAACTAGCTTGAACATCTGGAAGTTCACGGTTCACTTATTGCTGAAGCCAGGCTTGGAGAATTTTGAGCATTACTTTACTAGTGTGTGAGATGAGTGCAATTGTGTGGTAGTTCGAGCATTCCTGGGATTGCCTTTCTTTGGGATTGGAATGAAAACGGACCTTTACCAGTCCTGTGGCCACTGCTGAGTCTTCCAAATTTGCTGGCATATCTAGTGCAGCACTTTCACAGCATCATCTTTCAGGATTTGAAATAGCTCAACTGGAATTCCATCACCTCCACTAGCTTTGTTCATAGTGATGCTTCCTAAGGCCCACTTGACTTCACATTCCAGGATGTCTGGCTCTAGGTGAGTGATCACACCATTGTGATTATCTGGGTCGTGAAGATCTTTTTTGTACAGTTCTCTGTGTATTCTTGCCACCTCTTCATAATATCTTCTGCTTCTGTTAGGTCCATACCATTTTCGTCCTTTATCAAGCCATCTTGAATGAAATATTCCCTTCGGTATCTCTGAGTTTTCTTGAAGAGATCTCTAGGTCTTTCCCATTTCTGTGTGTTTTCTCTATTTCTTTGCATTGATCACTGAGGAAGGCTTTCTTATCTCTCCTGGTTATTCTTTGGAACTCTGCATTCAAATGGGAATATCTTTCCTTTTCTCCTTTGCTTTTCACTTCTCTTCATTTCACAGCTATTTGTAAGGCCCCCTCAGACAGCCATTTTGCCATTTTGCATTTCTTTTCCATGGGGATGGTCTTGATCCCTGTCTACTGTACAATGTCACGAACCTCCATCCATAGTTCATCAGGCCCTCTGTCTATCAGATCTAGTCTCTTAAACCTATTTCTCACTTCCACTGTATAGTCATAAGGGGTTTGATTTAGGTCATACCTGAATGGTCTAGTGGTTTTCCCTGCTTTCTTCAATTTAAGTCTGAATTTGGCAATAAGGAGTTCATGATCTGAGCCACAGTCAGCTCCAGGTCTTGTTTTTGCTGACTGTATAGAGCTTCTCCATCTTTGGCTGCAAAGAATATAATCAATCTGATTTCGGTGTTGACCATCTGGTGATGTCCATGTGTAGAGTCTTCTCTTGTGTTGTTGGAAGAGCATGTTTGCTATGATCAGTGAGTTCTCTTGGCAAAACTCTATTAGCCTTTGCCCTGCTTCATTTCGTACTTCAAGGCCAAATTTGCCTGTTACTCCAGGTGTTTCCTGACTTCCTACTTTTGCATTCCAGTCCCCTGTAATGAAAAGGACATCTTTTTTGGGGTGTTCGTTCTAAGAGGTCTTGTAGGTCTTCATAGAACCGTTCAACTTCAGCTTCATCAGCGTTACTGGTTGGGGCATAGTCTTGGATTACCGTGATATTGAATGGTTTGCCTTGGAAACGAACAGATATCATTCTGTCATTTTTGAGATTGCATCCAAGTACTGTATTTCGGACTCTTTTGTTGACAATAATGGCTACTACATTTCTTGTAAGGGATTCCTGCAGTATATCTACAATAGTAGATATAATGGTCATCTGAGTTTAATTCACCCATTCCAGCCCATTTTAGTTCGCTGATTCCTAGAAATTCGACATTCACTCTTGCCATCTCCTGTTTGCCCACTTCCAATTTACCTTGATTCATGGACCTAACATTCCAGGTTCCTATGCAATATTGCTCTTTACATTGGGCTTTGCTTCCATCACCAGTCACATCCACAACTGGGTATTGTTTTTGCTTTGGCCCCATCCCTTCATTCTTTCTGGAGGTATTTCTCCACTGATCTCCAGTAGCATATTGGGCACCTACCAACCAGGGGAGTTCCTCTTTCAGTATCCTATCATTTTGCTTTTTCATACTATTCATGGGGTTCTCAAGGTTCTCAAGAATACTGAAGTCATTTGCCATTCCCTTCTCCAGTGGACCACATTCTGTCAGACCTCTCCACCATGACCCGTCCATCTTGGGTAGCCCCACATGGCATGGCTTAGTTTCACTGAGTTAGACAAGGCTGTGGTCTGTGTGATCATATTGGCTAGTTTTCTGTGATTATGGTTTCAGTGGGTCTGCCCTCTGATGCCCTCTCGCAACACCTACTGTCTTACTTAGGTTTCTCTTACCTTGGCCGTGGGGTATCTCTTCACGGCTGCTCCAGCAAAGCTGCTCCTTACCTTGGATAAGGGGTATCTCCTCATGGCCACCCCTCCTGACCTTGAATGTGGAGTAGCTCCTCTCAGCCCTCCTGTGCCCATGCAGCCACTGCTCCTCAATCTTCATAGAGAATGTCTAAAAATTGTCAACTCCATTCTAAATAAAGTCCATTCTTTTTCTTCAAAATTAGTTGGTTTTACTTTGCACTTAAAAATTGTTCTTTCTATTTGAGAATGAGTTTTTTTTTTTTTCAAATGGGAGACAAATTCATGGCATAATCACATATGTGCACTATACAGCCACTATATTTAAAGTTAGGACAGTGAAGAAGTTAGAAATAAGTACAGATGTGGGGATAGAACTCATGTTTCTAAGTCTGGGCCTTCTATCAAGACAGGGATATTGTTTGTCCTGTCTGACCCTCAGGGTCATGGGGAGCATTAAGGAAGATGCTTTGGAAACTTCAGTGCTCTACAAAAGCCAGTTATTAGTGTAACTGTTTGTGCAGGTTGAAAGGAATTCTGTCTCAGAATAAAAACAGCTTCAAGCAGACAGACACCACAAATTAGGCATTCTTGCAGCCATCACTGAACCTGACAGCAAACAGAATATAGAAGCAGGGCCTGCCATAAAAATATTGAGTCCAATTAATTATTAATTGGCAGGCATATATGAAATGTTTGATTTTGAATTACTGATGGGTAGATCTCATGGATGTCAAGGGAGAAGGCCACCTGACCTCACCAGGATGTAAAGGTGAATGGTTAGAAAAGAAAGATGCATGCCCAAGGGCTAAGAACTCAGTAAGACCCAAAGGAAATCAGATATAGGTGCTAAACTACATTACAGTGTATACTTAACCATTCAACAATCACTGTGTTGTAGGTCAAAATTGCAAAAATGAATGAGATAAAATATTTGCCTAGGAAGGACATGTTCACAGGTTAGTGATTTAACACCAGAGATGTAACAGTAAACTCTAATAATATTGGACATTTAAAAATAAAATCACATGTCTAAAACTGTGAATTAAAAGTAACAGTTTATGGGGAAAAAATAGGCTTGAGGTATGCCACTTAAAATTTATGGCAAATGTGAACCACAGAGCTATCAAAAACAAAGATGTGAGACTAATAAAATACTGGCATGGGGAAATCTGCACTGATATCTGTCCCCAGCTTCACATCCAATCTTGGGACCATATAAACTGGAGTTTCTGTTTCCTTCTCCAAGATAAGTCCTAGAGAGCTGTTTTGTCAAGCACATGTTTCATCAAAATTAAACACTTCATCTAGAATATAGCCTTCTTCATCATTTTCTATCAATATGAAGGGAAATACATTGGCAGCTTCTGTATCTGCCTTTGCAGCTACCCTAGACAACTGCCATTTCTGAAGTCACTAAGCCATTTGCACTAAAGCAATTTACTTCTATAAGATTTTCAGGTTGTTTCTTAAGGTCTTCATATGTTGCCAGCTCTTCCCCTTTAGAAATGAAACAATTTGTCCCAGTTACTTCATACCACGTCATGTTGGAAAAGGCATATAGAAACCATGACTACCACAAGGGACAACTTCATGTTTTGGGGATTCTGAAGTTCAGATAATCTGGGGAACTTTCCTTCAAGAAGAAGATCAATGTTTATATGAAATTAGGTAGTTGTTTAAGAGAAAAAATGTGCTGACCTGGAAGAAACTCTGAAAGTCTTTAAGACAAAGGGCAGAAAGAACTGTACATAAACACTGTGCTTCACTTGATAAAATTGTTTCCCATTTCAGAAATAGTTCTGAAATCATGATACATATATACATGAATAATTATCAGAAATGTACGGCAGACATTGGGAGCCAAATTTCTCACTGTTGGAATGGGAGGTTACAGATAAGCAAGGGGAGGAACCTAGAATGATACATGTGGTAATTGTTTAGAGTTGGAGACATCAGTATGAACTCATATGTACCTTAATATAGATACAGATTTACAGATGAATGCATATGTATATGTGTGTGTGTGTGTGTGTTCGGTTGCTCAGTTGTGTCCAACTCTTTGCAAGCCCATGGACTGTAGCCCACCAGGCTCCTCTGTCTATGGGATTCTCCAGGCAAGAATACTGGAGTGGGTTGCCATTTCCCCCTCCAGGGGATCATCCCGACCCAAGAATCGAACCCTCATCTCCAGTGTCTCCTACACTGCAAGCAGATTCTTTACCACTGAGTCACCAAGGAAGCCCACGTATATGTATAGCTTATATGTATATATATATATATATATATATGCACGTGTGTGTGTGTGTGTGTGTGTGTGTATGTATGTATCCACATGGGTTTTCTTACTCTGTCAGAGGATACAGATGTGACAATACTGCAATATCAATAAATACCCTTAGAACAAAGATCTTGGTATCTAATACCATTTTCCAATAAAAGGAGTCAAGACCCTTTGGACAAATGATTCTAGAACTGGGATAGGAAATGAGTCTGGAGTATATACTAGTGAGATAGTAAGAAAGTACTCAAACACACACAAACACAATTTTGGGGATATGTAAAAAGGCACACAGGAAAAAATGAAAGAACTTTCAATGGCAAAAGCTGGAACACTTTGAGCAACAAAGTACATAAATAGTATTGAATTATATCCTGAAGTATAAAATAAGCATCCCTGAGTCCATATTGATATAAACACGATTTGATAAATAATTAAATGCTGCAGAATAGATAAATAGATAAATCTATGCAGAAAATCCAAATAATGTAAGTAGATACTCTGTCTTCAACTATGTGGATATATTAGGTTGGCCACAAAGTTCATTCGAGTTTTTCCATAATGCTGCTGCTGCTAAGTCGCTTCCGTCGTGTCCAACTCTGTGCGACCCCATAGACGGCAGCCCACCAGGCTCCTCTCTTCCTGGGATTCTCCAGGCAAGAATACTGGAGTGGGTTGCCATTTCCTTCTCCAAAGCATGAAAGTGAAAAGTGAAAGTGAAGTCATTTAGTCTTGTCCATCTCTTCGTGACCCCATGGACTGTAGCCTACCAGGCTTCTCTGTCTGTGTGATTTTCCAGGCAAGAGTACTGGAGTGGGTTACCATTGCCTTCTCCGTTTTCCATAATATCATACGGAAAACTTGAATGAACTTTTTGGCCAACTCAACAACTCCCCACTCCTTAGGTGTGGGCTGTGCACAGTGACTTCCTTTCAAAGGCTACAGTGTGAAAAGAGGGAAAATAGAGTTACTTTTTAGTGGTGAAACCTGACAAACACTATCTCAGTCAGAAGATCAAGGTTAGTATCATCAGTGACAAGTGGTGTTGATAGCATTGACCCTTGATATGATGTGGGAGAATTTCACTTTATTTCTGTGGTCCTCCTCCCCAGCTCTCATCACCCCATCTAATCATGAAAAACAAACAAACAAACAAACAAAAAAACATCAGACCAATCCCGACTGAGAGACACTGTATTTGACCAGTACTCCCCCAAACTGTCAAGGTCATCAAAAACAGAGTCTGAAAAATGGTCACAGTCAAAAGGAGTGATGTGGTTAAATAACATTCTCAAAGTGACAAAACTGTAGCCATGCAGAGCAAACTAGGAGTTGCCAGGGCTGGAGCGGAACTGGTTGTGAATATAAAAGGGTAACACTAGGGATGTCTTTGTGGTGCTGGAGCAGTTCTGTATATTGATTGCAGTCACGCTTGTATGAATCTACACATGATAAGGTGGTATAGGAACATATGTGACTTTGTTTTGCTACCCCTTTATTTTATTACTCAGATAAGTTGGTAAAGTGGGAAGTAGGAGTATGCCTGGAAGCCATTGCTCTGTAGCACTGTGTGGTATACTAGACCATCAGCAGTAACTTGATAAGATTACAAACTCCATCAATATTGCCCACTCTCCATAATCTAAATATATCTCCAACTCAGTTGCCCCTTGGTTAAGTACCAAAATGCCTACAGCCTTAAGTACCAATGCCTCATAGTCTGATAGGAAATTGGAGTATAAAGACACAGCGGCTTTAAGTAATTGCAGTTAAAATATCTCCTAGCCAGTTTTACTAACATGCCTGTGTGAATACAAAGCTAGGGCTCTGCCTAGGGCCTTGGAAGGGGTCCATGTAATTGAGGATCCTTAAGGCTTAGGATGCCCTCTCGCAACACCTACCATCTTATTTGGATTTCTCTTACCTTGGACGTGGCTTCATTAGCTGCATAGTAAACCTGCTTTTAATTTACATGTTATGTTGATATCACTCTTCTATTGATCAGTCATGTATAAGCCGATTCACAAACAAAAAAGGGAAGAGATTGTCCATATGATATAGCACTGAAGGAAGAGTCAGATTTTGACCAGAGTGTTAAGGACTGTTACATCCAAAAAGAGGAAGCTATAGTTCAAACCCTTCCCAGTCCAGGGCTCTGAGTTTGTGAGGGGTTCTAAGGGCTATTTCTTCAGGAGAAGCTGTTCACCCCATAATGGAGAGCCAAAGCAGAATGGGAATGCTTCAAGTCACGGGGTCTTTGTTAGCTTCATGGCTTTCAAGGAGAAATTGGTGACTCTACTATAAAAGAAAATGCAGGTATTGAGCCCTTTGAGCTATGTGGCTTTCCTGTGAGTGAAGTGAACTTGCTCACAGACAGTGCCTTAGAATTCAGAACCTCTGGCTGTCTGTAGCCTGGAGTCCATCCTGTGTGCAGTTTGGAAAAGGCCAATTTCATGTTGTTCTGGAGGGAGTCATAGCCAGGACCTCTGCTCCATTTTACCTCCCCAGGGGCAAAGAGGAAATCTTGTCTATCATGAAGCTGTCTCATTCGGTATTGTTTTCCTCCTGGAAAGTGCATGTAGAAAGTTGGTCTGGATAATATTGGATTGGTCGAAAAGTTCATTCGAGTTTTTCCATAAGATGTAATGGAAAATTTTGAATGAATGTTTTGGCCAACTCAGTAATTTAGTTCAGTTAAATCAGAGGTGCTTGTTTGAAAGGAATTGTTTGGGCAACCCCAAGGATTCTAATGCTCAGCAGTCCATGGATTTCATTTTGAGAAACATTTAGCTCACCCCTCCTATCCTTTGAGTAGGCTTGTCAGTGGGGACAATTTGATTCTTTTTTCTAATAGTTGTCTTCTACCTAGATGACTGGGTGAGGAGGGGTGGGGGGAGAGGACGACTAATAAAAAAGTGGTCCCAATTTATTTTGCTATAATAAATGCTTCACAAATGCACAGATAAATGATCTCTTTCACCTACCGTTTCTGCAGTCACCTCTCACTGAGTGCTTCATTGTCCCAAGACAAGACAACAACCTCAGCCCAGAAGGAGTAAATCTATAGTATCTAGGGACTGGCAGACTGTTCCACTGTTTGTTCAACTCTTTTTCTTCGTGCATCTGAACTACAAATGCCAATTAGGAACAGATGCAAATAGCATATGTCATGAGCTTAGGGATTCCCTGGTGACTCAGACAGTAAAGAGTCTGCCTGTCTTGTGGGAGACCCAGGTTCTATCCCTGGGTCGGGAAGGTCCCCTGGAGAAGGAAATGGCAAACCACTGCAGTATTGTTGCCTGGAAAATCCCATGGACAGAGGAGCCTGGCAGGCTACAGTCCATGGGGTTGCAAAAGCTCGAACACGACTGAGTGACGTCACTTTCTTTCTTTCTTTCCTTCTTTGAATGTACAAACCTTCTGTTCTAAAAAGCACAGTAATCTCTGGTTTCCTAGTGCTTGAACTAGCAGAAATGTTAACTTTGGATCATTTCTCCCAAAATGTATTGTGGTATATATCAAGCTGTGTGTATGGTTTACAAACTCAGCATGAGGATGCACAGAGCATTTCTACATATAGAAAGATTCTACTCAAAGTGCACAAGGCAATCAATTGGGAAGTCAATTTCCTGGCTCAGAAAAAGAACTCTCCTGCCCTCTAATAGTGCAAGTGACTATGTGTGCCCTGTTGCTTGGCCCCTATGTAAAGAAGTCTCGTGTTCATACAGTGTTGGGCTTTAGAGTGCCATACAGTGATGCCACCCACAGCGTTTCAGAACAGACAGGGCGGAGGATGCCAAAACTCGTGTTCTCCTACTCTAGCTCTTATCCTGCTGACTGGAAGGCAACCAATGAGGATGAAGCTGGATGTTAATGAGGTCCTATTCAGGCTGGGCCTATACTAGGTGCATTAGCTATTGGGTTGGCCAAAATGTTCGTTCAGGTTTTTCCATAACATCCTGTGGAAAAACCTGAATGAACTTTTTTGCTTACCCAATAGTTTAACCCTCTTAACAACTCTGTTAGGCAAATAGTATTTTTATTATCTGGGTTTTCTTACAAAACAGAGCCTTGGGCAATCATTAAGTGTTAATGTTTTCTATAGCAAGGACCTTCTCAGGACAGTAAAATGAGAGAAGAGACAGAGGCAGGAAAGGCTCGTAAACAGAGCAAAACAATTTATTACTGTATTGACCTCTATTTCATCACAAGCCCTGAGAGACACAGCTGATGGCTCAACAAGTCCAGTGAGTCAGATATGTGGGATATCTTTGAACAGGTCATGTGGTGAGCCATGTTTTAGAATATGATTAATTCTCTATGCTTCCACTTCAGGGAACGCAGTATTAGCTCCTGGTTGGGGAACTAAGATCTCCCATGCTGCATGGTGTGGCCAAAAATTTAAAACAACAGCAAGAAAAAATAAAACAGGGAGAAAGGGAGAGGAAATTTATTTGCCCGACTCTTCCCATCTTCTATATCTCATTGGTTAAAGTTTGCTCAGGGCAGGGGTGGGTCTTAGCATCTTCATACAGCCAGGTTGCTTCATCAAGCCCTTGTAGCAGCTGCTCTGGAAGCCACACTCATTGTGGGAAATGAGGAATGGCTATGAGGAGGAACTGGGATAGCCTTGGAGAATGATGGGGAGTTTCCCAAGTAAAGGGTTGTGGGGAAGGGCCCCCTGGCAGAGGGAACTATGCTGCCCAGTCACAGGGAGGTGTGGGGAGCCTTTTCACCCTGCCTAATGACCAGAGCCTGCAGTACAAGAAGGATTCATGTGAGTGGAGGTAGAAGGTTGAAAACTGAACCAGGGTTAAATCATGAAACTTAGGCTGGGCTCTTTGAACTCTATCCTGTAGGTTATGGCGAGTCATTTATGCACTGTATGGTTGAGTATGATATTCAGTTGGCCAAAATGTTCATTTGAGTTTTTCCATAAGATTGTACAGAAAAACCCAAATGAACATTTTGGCCAACCCAATACAGAAGAATTTTCATTTCACAAAGATCATTCTGGCTAAAGTTTGGTAAATAGTTTGGAATGGGAAAAATATAAAGGTAGAGACATTAGTCATGAGGTAGTTCACTGTAACAGAGGTTATGCATATATTTCTACAGTAATATAGTACTGATGGTCAGGATGTAGATAGGAAAATGGATTCAAGATATGTCATATAGGTACAATCATCTGGTCTTAGTGATTGATTAGATTTGGGAGCTTAAATAAAGGGGGGAGTTTAGGATGGGGGCTGGGGGTGATGCTACCTTTCGAAGAAATAGGCAAATAAAATTTAAAAAATAAAATAAAGAAATAGGCAATATAGAAGATGGAGGGGGAAAGGTGGAAGAGTTTAGGCATGGTGAGAAATGAATGCAGCTCTAGACGTACTACACTTGTGAGGCAATCAAATGAAGTATATGGGGAAAGGTCTGGAGTAACAGATTTAAGAATCATCAGAATATAACCATGTGGTAAATGAATCCACAAACTGATGAATTTACTTAGAATGGGTATGTAGTGCAAGAACAGAACTCCAGAGGGCAGTGATTTTAAGGGATGGACAAAGGGAAAATGGCTGCAAAGGAGACCAGAGACTGAGCAGGAGCAATCTAAGAGGAAAAAATCAGGAAAGAACACAGTAAGTCCCTATACATGAACCTTCAAGTTGCAAGCTTTCAAAGATGCGAACGTGCATTTGCATGCCCAATCACATAAGTTATTTCATGTGTCTGGCGTATATTGTAAGGTGTGGGCATTCTCTACAAGTGGCTGTGCTTTTGTTTACTTTACAGTATTGTATGGAGTACAGTGGCTTCCCTGGTGGCTTAGCAGTAAAGAATCCACTCGCGAATGCAGGAGACATGGGTTCTATCCCTGGGTGGGGAAGACTCCCTGGAGAAGGAAGTGGCAACTCATTCCAGCATTCTTGCCTGGGAAATTCCATAGGCAGAGATGCCTTGTGGGGTCATGGGGTTGCCATGAGTCAGACACGACTCAGTGACTAAACAACAACATGAAGTACAGTAGTACAGTATCTTTATTTCAAGCCCAGGATGTCCCAAAGCAAGAGAGAAAGCAGCCATATATAGCTGATTGTGTTAGTTGGGTACCTAGGCTAACCTTGTCGAACTTACAAACTGGACTTAAGAACAGGCTCTAGGAACAGAATTCATTGGTAGATAGGGGACTTACTGTAGTTCTGGGAAATTTCCCTTTGGGAAAATTGAGGATTGAGAGTAACCAAGGAAACGGTTCACTTCCACTTCAGAATAAAAGGTGGATCTGTGAATAACTCTTTGTAAGGAAGAAGCTGCCCTTGAGGATTAATCATTGAAGGGTAAACATATGTATTTGTATAACATTACGGTTTTTGAACATACTGTATTTTCAGCTGCAGCACATTTTTAAAAACTTCTAGATTAGGTACATTATATGGTTCAATATCCTTTTACTATTTTTTGCTTTTAAACTGTGCACCATTTGTCAGTCACCATAAAAATCACAATAGTAATAATAATAAAGGAAAGGAAGTCATTCATGATCTCTTGTTTTACAAATATACTGTTTTCAAATTGTGTTTGCTTTCAAATAATGTGTATATTATAATTTTAGCATATATACACTGAAAATTTTGTTCATTTACAAATGTTGTAAGTATATTTCAACATAGATATATAGATGATAGAACTGTGATCTTTAAATGTCTATACAATATTACATTATGTAGTAATACACTAAATTACTATCCATTTTTTATTGGTTAATAGTCTGTTCCTAAATTTGCTAAATTGAATGTTTATATGCGTAGTGAGTTTCTCCAGTCACTCCTAGAGTTGAAGAAATTCACTGCAAATTTGAATAATTTTTGAAATTTCAGTTTAACATTATAATACAGTGATTAAAACCTAGCTTACAATTTAGTTCATTTATGTATAGATTTAATGAGTACCATAGTTGAAATTTTATTCATTGCAAGGTCTTTAACATAAAATAGATGCTTTGGAAAAGGTCTGTTGTTAATAATAGTAAATATAAATCCATATTTCAAATATAATTATTATTGAATTTGCAAGTTTGTTGTCAACTTCTGGTCACATATCATTAACTATCTTAAGTTTTTTTTTCTATTTAATGAAGAGTTCATACTTGGAGTAGAAGTTTTAGCCTTTTAGTTTTTTTATATTTTGTTTACTTGAGTTTATATTACTAATATTATATTCAGTCATGCTTCATTTGTCTATCTCTTGACCTATCTATTTGGCAGAAATAATTTCTAGCTCCTCCTTTTTAGCACTTAATGAAAATTTGTTAAGTTAAAGTTGGTGATGTGACCTATTCATCTTAACTGTGTGGGTATAAACAGCAATCCATTGTAAAATGCTGCAGTTTGCAACCTGTTGTGGAAGGGAATTCATGAATTGTCCATGACTCTAGACTTGTGGACCAATAAGGCTGCCTCATTGGAGGAGGAAATGGCAATCCACTCCAGTATTCTTGCCTGGAAAATTTCATGGATGGAGGAGCCTGGTGGACTACAGTCCATGGGGTTGCAAAGTGTTGGACACGACTGAATGACTTCACTTCACTTCACTTCAAGGCTGCCTCATAGTAAATAGTGGCACAAAGTTTTTTGGGGGTGGTGCTAAGATGGTGGAGGAATAGGACAGGGAGACCACTTTCTCCCCTACAAATTCATTGAAAGAACATTTGAACGCTGAGCAAATTCCACAAAATAACTTCTGAATGCTGGCAGAGGACACCAGACATCCAGAAAGGCAGCCCATTGTCTTCGAAAAGAGGTAGGACAAAATATAAAAGATAAAAAGAGAGACAAAAGAATTAGGGAGGGAAACCCATCCCGTGGAGGAGGTCATAAAAGAAGAGAAGCTTCCAAACACCAGGAAACCCTCTCACTGGTAGGTCTGTGGGGAGTTTTGGAATCTCAGAGGGCAACATAACTGGGAGGATAAATAAATAAACAAAACCCACAGATTATGTGCCTAACAGCAACCCCCAGTGGAGAAGTAGCCCAGACGCTTGCATCTGCCACCAGCAAGCGGGGGCTGAACAGGGAGGTGTGGGCTGCATTGCTTAGGGTAAGGACCGGGTCTGAATGTCCTGAGGGCAATCTGAGGGAGCTAACAGGAGACAGCAATCCAAACTGTGGGATAGCCAGAGAGAGAGAAAGAAAAAGAGAGAGAGAGACAGAGAGAGAGAGAGAGAACTTTCCCATGAAAAGCCCTAACCTAAGGCACTGCTGGGCCAGCTCACAGAATAAAGGACTGAGCGAATACCAGAGGATAGCTAGCTGGCTGCAGACTGGCCCATCCCCCGCCAGAGGCAGAGAGGCAGGAGGGCAGCTGCCAGAGCTGGAAAGGGGCAATTTCAGCCCCAGAGACGGCATCCTCTCCCAAACTGCGAGCAGGCTCCCAGTTGCTAACCAAGTCTTCCTGGGATCCTGGATGGTTGACATCCACTGGAAGGGTCACAGCCAGAGATCAGCTCCCCAGAGGAGACACATGGCACACCTGAGACAGCGTTCCCGCTGCACACCTAGGAAACCAAGCGGCTGGGACAGGGGAAGCGATAAGATGCCCTGCCCCAACTGGGGAGAGAGCACTCGCCAAACACCTGGTCACCTGAGCTGCTCGGACCTAGGAAGGGCACAAAACGCAGGCCCAGCTGAGTCTGTACCTTTGTGGAGTACCCAAGAATCTGAACCTGAGCGACTTAGACCTGGGAAGTGCACGCAACCCAGGGCCAAATTTAGACAGTTCACCTGCAGAGCAACCTGGAGCCTGAGCAGTGTAGACTGGGAAACTACACATGCTGTGAGCAGGGGCAAACCCAGTGTCGCCCAGACACTGCGAGCACTCCCCACACAGGCCAGTGATATTTGATGTTCCTCTCTCCCCACAGCACGACTGAACAAGTGAGCCTAAATAAATGACCACCTTCGCCCCCTTGTGTCAGGATGGAAATTAGACACTAAAGAGACTTGCAAACAGAAGAAGCCAAAATAAACAGAGGAAACTGCTTTGGAAGTGACAGGTGCAACAGCTTAAAACCCTGTAGTTAGCACCGACTACATTGGAAGGGGCCTATGTATCTTGAGAAGTATAAAATGGAACAAGGAACTATCTGAAACTGAACTGACCCCACACTGCCCACAACAGCTCCAGAGAAATTCCTAGATGTACTTTTACTATTACCATTTTTAAATATTTTTACTATTTTTTAATTTTAAGTACTCTATTACTCTTTTAATTTTCATTTTTATAACCTATTACCTTGCAAAAAAAGACCCTATTTTTAAAGCAAACTTCATATATATTTTTTATAATTTCTGTGATATTGTTTTGTTTTTTTAATATTGTATTTTTGAGAGTCTAACCTCTACTCTAAATTTTTAATCTTTGCTTTCTGGTATTTTTTATCAATTTTGTACCTTTAAGAATCCAATCTTCAGTACCCATTTTTACTTAGGAGTGTGATTTCTGGCTTGATTGCCCTCTCCCCCTTTTGACTCCCCTTTTTTCCCCCTAGGTCACCTCTATATGCTCCTTCCCCCTTCTCTTCTCTACCCAACTGGGTGAAATCTCTTTGGGTGTACTGAGCTGCGAACACTTAGGGAACTGATTACTGGCTAGATCTGTCACCTCACCCAGAGAGGTGTTCCAGGCTATGGAGAGCACATAGGGATTTGACTACTGGCCAGTTTGCTCTCTCCCCTTTTGATTCCCCCTCTTCTCCTCCTGTTCACCTCTATCTCCCTCCTCCCTCTTCTCTTCTCCATGGAACTCAGCGAGCCTGTCTGGGTGTCCCTCACTGTGGAGAATCTTTACTACATTAATTTAGATGTTTTATCATTTGTGCTGTGTGGATGGAGAAGTCTTGAGGGGTCTGTAAGAATAAGACTGAAAGCAGAGGCAGGAGGCTTAAGTCCAAAAGTTGAGAACACCAGGGAACTCCTGACTCCAGGGAACATTAATTGATAAGAGCTCATCCAAAAACCCCCATACCTACACTGAAACCAAACTCCTTCCAAGAGTCAACAAGTTCCAGAGCAAGACATACCATGCAAATTCTCCAGCAACGAAGGAGCATAGCCCTGAGCTTTAATATACAGACTGCCCAAAGTCACACCAAACCCATAGACATCTCAAAACTCACTACTGGACACTTCATTGCACTCCAGAGAGAAGAAACCCAGCTCCACCTACCAGAACACCATCCTAAGCTTCCCTAACCAGGAAACCTTGACAAACCACTCGTCCAACCCCAGCCACAAAGAGGAACCTCCACAATAATGAGGAACCACAAACTGCCAGAATACAGAAAGGCCGCCCAAACACAGCAATCTAAACAAGATGAAAAGGCAGAGAAATGCTCAGCAGGTAAAGGACCATGACAAAAGCCCACCAAACCAAACAAAAGAGGAGGAGATAGGGAGTCTACCTGAAAAAGAATTCAGAATAATGATAGTAAAAATGATCCAAAATCTTGAAAACAAAATGGAGTTACAGATAAATAGCTTGGAGACAAGGATTGAGAAGATGCAAGAAATGTTTAACAAGGACGTAGAAAAAATAAAAAAGAGTCAGTCAATAATGAATAATGTAATAAATGAGATTAAAAACACTTTGGAGGGAACCAACAGTAAAATAACTGAGGCAGAAGATAGGATAAGTGAGGTAGAAGGTAGAATGGTGGAAAAATGAAGCAGAGAGGAAAAAAGAAAAAAAGAATTAAAAGAAATGAGGACAACATTAGAGACCTCTGGGACAATGTCAAAAGCCCCAACATTCGAATCATAGGAGTCCCAGAAGAAGAAAACAAAAAGAAAGGCCATGAGAAAATACTTAAGGAGACAATAGTTGAAAGCTTCCCTAAAATGGGGAAGGAAATAGTCACTCAAGTCCAAGAAACCCAGAGAGTCCCAAACAGAATAAACCCAAGGGAAACACCCCAAGACACATATTAATCAAATTAACAAAGATCAAACACAAAGAACAAATATTAAAAGCAGCAAGGGAAAAACAACAAATAACACACAAGGGGATTCCCATAAGGATAATAGCTGATCTTTCAATAGAAACTCTTCAGGCCAGAAGGGAATGGCAGGACATACTTAGAGTGATGAAAGAGAAAAACCTACAACCCAGATGACTGTACCCAGCAAGGATCTCATTCAAATATGAAGGAGAAATCAAAAGCTTTACAGACAACCAAAAGCTGAGAAAATTCAGCACCACCAAAGCAGCTCTTCAACAAATGCTAAAGGATCTTCTCTAGACAGGAAACACAGAAAAGGTGTATAAACTTGAACCCAAAACAATAAAAATAAATGGCAACTGGATAATGCTTATCAATAATTACCTTAAATGTAAATGGGTTGAATGCTCCAACCAAAAGACAAAGACTAACTGAATGGATACAGAAACAAGACCTCTATATATGCTGTCTACAAGAGACCCACCTCAAAACAAGGGACACACACAGACTGAAAGTGAAGGGCTGGAAAAAGATATTTCACGAAAATAGAGACCAAAAGAAAGCAGGAGAAGCAATACTCATATCAGATAAAATTGACTTTGAAATAAAGGCTGTGTAAAGAGAAAAAGAATGATGATCAAAGGATACATAATGATCATAATGATCAATGATACATAATGATCAAAGGATCACTGCAGAAAGAAGATATAACAATCATAAAGATATGTGCACCCAACATAGGAGCAGGGCAATATGTAAGGAAAATGCTAATAAGTATGAAAGGGGAAATTAACTATAATGTAATAATAGTGGGAGACTTTAATACCCCACTCACACCTATGGATAGATCAACTAAACAGAAAATTAGCAAGGAAACACAAACTTTAAATGATACAATGGACCAGCTAGACCTAATTGATATCTATAGACATTTCATCCTAAAACAATGAATTTCACCTTTTTCTCAAGTGCACATGGAACGTTCTCCAGGATAGATCACTTCCTGGGCAATAAATCTAGCCTTGGTAAATTCAAACAAATTAAAATCATCTCAAGAATCTTTTCTGATCACAATGCAGTAAGATTAGATGTCAATTACAGGGGAAAAAAACTATTAAAAATTCCAGCATATGTAGGCTGAACAACGCACTTCTGAATAACCAACAAATCACAGAATAAATCAAAAAAGAAATTAAAATATGCATAGAAATGAATGAAAATCAAAACAAAAACTCAAAACCTATGGGACACTGTACAAGCAGTGTTAAGGGGAAGGTTCATAGCAATACAGGCTTACCTCAGGAAACAAGAAAAAAGTCAAATAAATAACCTAACTCTACACCTAAATCAACTAGAAAAGGAAGAAATGAAGAACCCCAGAGTTAATAGAAGGAAAGAAATCATAAAAATTAGGGCAGAAATAAATGCAAAAGAAACAAAAGAGACCATAGCAAAAATCAACAAAGCTAAAAGCTGGTTTTCTGAAAAAATAAACAAAATTGACAAACCATTAGCCAGACTCATCAAGAAACAAAGGGAGAAGAATCAAATTAACAAAATTAGAAATGAAAATGAAGAAATCACAAGAGACAATACAGAAATACATAGGATCATAAGAGACTACTATCAGCAACTATATGTCAATAAAATGGACAACTTGGAAGAAATGGACAAATTCTTAGAAAAGTATAACTTTCCAAAACTGAACCAGGAAGAAATAGAAGATCTTAACAGACCCGTCACAAGCACAGAAATCAAAACTGTAATCAGAAATCTTCCAGCAAACAAAAGCCCAGTACCAGGTGGATTCACAGCTGAATTCTACCAAAAATTTAAAGAAAAGCTAACACCTATCCTATTCAAACTCTTCCAGAAAATTGCAGAGGAAGGTAATCTTCCAAACTCATTCTATGGGACCACTATCACCCTAATACCAAAACTAGACAAAGATACCAGAAAAAAAGAAAACTACAGGCTAATATCACTGATGAACCTAGATGCAAAAATCCTTAACAAAATTCTAGCAAACAGAATCCAACAACATATTAAGAGGATCATACATCATGACCAAGTGGGCATTTTCCCAGGGATTTGAGGATTCTTTAATATCTGCAAATCAATCAATGTGATACACTGCATTAACAAATCAAAAGATAAAAACTATATGATTATCTAAATAGATGCAGAGAAACCTTTGGCAAAATTCAACATCCATTTATGACTAAAACTCTCCAGAAAGCAGGAATGGAAGGAACACACCTCAACATAATAAAAGCTGTATATGACAAACCCACTGCAAACATTATTCTCAATGGTGAAAAATTGAAAGCATTTCTCCTAAAGTCAGGAACAAGACAGGGGTGCTCACTCTCACCACTACTATTCAACACAGTTTTGAAAATTGTAGCCACAGCAATCAGAGAAGAGGAAGAAATAAAAGGAATCCAGATAGAAAAAGAAGAAGTAAAACTCTCTCTTTTTGCAGTTGACGTGATCCTCTACATAGAAAACCCTAAAGACTCCACCAGAAAATTACTAGAGCTAATCAATGAATATAGTAAAGCTTCAGGAAGTAAAATTAACACACAGAAATCCCTTGCGTTCCTTTACACTAACAATGAGAAAACAGAAAGAGAAATTAAGGAAACAATTCCATTCACCATTGCAACGAAAACAATAAAATACTTAGGAATTACTCTACTAAAGAAACAAAAGAACTATATATAGAAAACTATAAAACACTGCTGAAAGAAGTCAAAGAGGACAAAAATAGATGGAGAAACATACCATGTTCATAAATTGAAAGAATCAATACAGTGGATATGGTTATAACTACTCAAAGCCAATCATATAGTTTCAATGCTGATTCCCTATCAAGCACCAACGGTATTTTCACAGAACTAGACAAATAATTTCACAATTTGTATGGAAATACAAAAAACCTCGAATAGCCAAAGCAATCTTGAGAAAGAAGAATGGAACTGGAAGAATCAACTTTCCTGACTTCAGGCTCTACTACAAAGCCACAGTCATCAAGACAGTATTGTACTGGCACAAAGACAGAAATATAGATCAATGGAACAGAATAGAAAGCCCAGAGATAAATCCACGAACCTATGGACACCTTATCTGTGACAAAGGAGGCAAGGATATACAATGGAAAAAAGACAACCTCTTTAACAAGTGGTGCTGGGAAAACTGGTCAGCCACTTGTAAAAGAATGAAACTAGAACACTTTCTAACACCATACACAAAAATAAACTCAAAATGGATTAAAGATCTAAATGTAAGACCAGAAACTATAAAACTCCTAGAGGAGAACATAGGCAAAACACTCTCTGACATAAATCACAGCAAGATCCTCTATGACCCACCTCCAAGAATATTGGAAATAAAAGCAAAAATACACAAATGGGACCTAATTAAACTTAAAACCTTTTACACAACAAAGAAAACTATAAGCAAAGTGAAAAGACAGCCTTCAGAATGGGAGAAAATAATAGCAAACGAAGCAACAGACAAAGGATTAATCTCAAAAATATACAAGCAACTCCTGCAGCTCAATTCCAGAAAAATAAATGACCCAATCAAAAAATGGCCAAAGAACTAAACAGACATTTCTCCAAAGAAGACATATAGATGGCTAACAAACACATGAAAGTGCTCCACATCAACTCATATAACGAGAAATGCAAATCAAAAAGCCAGCAATGAAGACCATCTCACCCAGTCCGTGGCTGCGCCCCCAAAAATCCTCAACAATAAGTCGGAGCAGGGTGTGATGAAAAGGGACCCTTTTAACACTGTGGTGAATCGCAAACTAGTACAGCCACTATGGAGAATAGTGTGAGAGATCCTTAAAAAAAAACTGAAAAGAACTGCCATACTACCCGCAATCCCACGTCTGGCAGACGTAGCTGAGGAAACCAGAATTGAAAGAGACACGTGTACTCCAATGTTCATCGCAGCACTGTTTACAATAGCTAGGACATGGAAGCAACCTAGATGTCCATCGGCAGACAAATGGATAAGAAAGCTGTGGTACATATACACAATGGAATATTACTCAGCCATTAAAAAGAATGCATTTGAATCAGTTCTAATGAGGTGGATGAAACTGAAGCCTATTATACAGAGTGAAATAAGTCAGAAAGAAAAACACCAATACAGTATACAAACTCATCTATATGGAATTTAGAAAGATGGTGATGATTACCCTATATGCTAGACAGCAAAAGAGACACAGATGTATAGAACAGTCTTTTGGACTCTGTGGGAGAAGTCAAGGGTGGGATGGTTTGAGAGAGTAGCGTTGAGGCATGTATGTTGTTATGTGTGAAACAGATTGCCAGTCCAGGTTCAATGCATGAGACAGGGTGCTCAGGGCTGGTGCACTGGGATGACCCTGAGGGATGGGATGGGGAGGGAGGTGGGAGGGGGTTCAGGATGGGGAACACATGTACACCCATGGCTGATTCATGTCAATGTATGGCAAAACTCACTACAATATTGTAAAGTAATTAGCCTCCAATTAAAATAAAGACATTTTTTAAAAAGTAAGTAGTGGAGAGCTTTCTTTCTTCCTTTTTTTAATCCATACATAGCAATATCTTGAAATTCTAATATTTCTTCCTTCCCATTTCCCACTAAAATTCTACTCCTCTTCCAGGATCCAGTTCAGGATCCCAAACTGGATTGTCCTACATCCCCTTTGAGTGTGACCACCCCCATTTGAAGACTGCTGCTCTAAAAGAAATCTCTGGTCTTTTCACTGTAACAAGCTTCAGCTGTTGTTTGCTGTCAAGAAATTTTCTGGTGAAGTAGAGATAGTTCTTTCCACAAAGTAAGCAGAACCTTTGAATAATAAGAAAGCATTGCCAAATATAATTTTTCTTATTTCCTGGTATTTTACAACCAGTAGTGACCTGTCTAATCATTTATAGTATTGCTAGTGTAGGAATCACTAATATGTAACCAAACTATATAATTAAAACTCATAAGTTTATACTGTAGCCCTGTGAATTTAGTTGGTATAGTTACTAGATCTCACCTGAGAGTTAGATCATTTTCCTTTGCCTTCTAATTTTTCTCCTGCACTTATTCACTGATACATCCATTTACTCAACCTGACTTTAAAGAGTATTTTCATGAATAATAAATAAAAGCTAATATTTATTGATTGGGTGCTTAGTTCCAGTTCTTATTCTAAGCACTTTATTTTGCTTTTATTTATTTATTTTTAGTTGCACTGGGTCTTCATTGCTGTGCACGGGCTTTCTCTAGTTGCAGAGAGCAGGCGCTCCTCTTCATTGTGGTGTACTGGCTTCTCATTGCAGTGACTTCTCTTGTTGTGGACACAGGCTCTAGGTGGCCAGGTTCAGTAGTTGTGGCACACAGGATTAGTTACCCCAAAGCATGTGGGATCTACCCGGGCCAGGGATTAGACTCATCTCCCCTGTGTTGGAAGGTGGATTTTTATCTACTGCACCATCAGGAAAGTTCTCTAGGCACTTTAAATGTATTAATTCCTTGAGTTTTTCTCTTGGTCTTATTCACTGATACATTCATTCACTCAACCAGACTTTAAAGAGTATCTTCAAGAATAATAAATAAAAGCTACATTCTAGGAATCAGCAAACTAAAATGGACTGGAATGGGTGAATTTAACTCAGATGACCATTATATCTACTACTGTGGGCAGGAATCCCTTATAAGAAATGGAGTAGCCATCATAGTCAACAAAAGAGTCTGAAATGAGTACTTAGATGAGTACAACAAATGAGTACAACAAAAGAGTACTTGGCTGCAATCTCAAAAACGACAGAATGATCTCTGTTCGTTTCCAAGGCAAACCACTCAATATCACGGTAATCCAAGCCTATGCCCCAACCAGTAACGCTGAAGAAGCTGAAGTTGAACGGTTCTATGAAGACCTACAAGACCTTTTATAACTAACACCCCAAAAAAGATGTCCTTTTCATTATAAGGGACTGGAATGCAAAAGTAGGAAGTCAAGAAACACCTGGAGTAACAGGCAAATTTGGCCTTGGAATACGGAATGAAGCAGGGCAAAAGCTAATAGAGTTTTGCCAAGAGAACGCACTGGTGATAGCAAACACCCTCTTCCAACATCACAAGAGAAGACTCTACACATGGACATCACCAGATGGTCAACACCGAAATCACACTGATTATGTTCTTTGCAGCCAAAGATGGAGAAGCTCTATACAGTCAGCAAAAACAAGACCTGGAGCTGACTGTAGCTCAGATCATGAACTCCTTATTGCCAAATTCAGACTTAAACTGAAGAGAGTAGGGATAACCACTAGACCACTCGGGTATGACCTAAATCAAACCCCTTATGACTATACAGTGGAAGTGAGAAATAGATTTAAGGGACTAGATCTGATAGAAAGCCTGATGAACTATGGATGGAGGTTCGTGACATTGTACAGGAGACAGGGATCAAGACCATCCCCATGGAAAAGAAATGTAAAAAGGCAAAATGGTTGTCTGAGGAGGCCTTACAAATAGCTGTGAAATGAAGAGAAGCAAAAAGCAAAGGAGAAAAGGAAAGATATTCCCATTTGAATGCAGAGTTCCAAAGAATAACCAGGAGAGATAAGAAAGCCTTCCTCAGTGATCAATGCAAAGAAATAGAGGAAAACAACAGAATGGGAAAGACTAGAGATCTCTTCAAGAAAATTAGAGATACCAAGGGAACATTTCATGCAAAGATGGGCTTGATAAAGGACAGAAATGGTATGGACCTAACAGAAGCAGAAGATATTAAGAAGAGGTGGCAAGAATACACAGAAGAACTGTACAAAAAAGATCTTCACAACCCAGATAATCATGATGGTGTTATCACTCACCTAGAGCCAGACATCCTGGAATGTGAAGTCAAGTGGGCCTTAGAGGGCATCACTATGAACAAAGCTAGTGGAGGTGATGGAATTCCAGTTGAGCTATTTCAAATCCTGAAAGATGATGCTGTGAAAGTGCTGCACTAGATATGCCAGTAAATTTGGAAAACTCAGCAGAGGCCACAGGACTGGAAAAGATCACTTTTCATTTCAATCCCTAAGAAAGGCAATCCCAAAGAATGCTCAAACTACTGCACAATTGCACTCATCTCACACACTAGTAAAGTAATGCTCACACACTAGTAAAGTAATGCTCAAAATTCTCCATGCCAGGCTTCAGCAATATGTGAACCAAGAACTTCCAGATGTTCAAGCTGGTTTTAGAAAAGACAGAGGAACCAGAGATCAAATTGCCAATATCCACTGGATCATCAAAAAAGCAAGACAGTTCCAGAAAACCATCTATTTCTGCTTTATTGACTATGCCAAAGCCTTTGACTGTGTGAATCACAATAAACTGCAGAAAATTCTGAAGGAGATGGGAATACCAGACCACCTGACCTGCCTCTTGAGAAACCTGTACGCAGGTCAGGAAGTAACAGTTAGAACTGGACATGGACCAACAGACTGGTTCCAAATAGGAAAAGGAGTACGTCAAGGCTGTATATTGTCACCCTGCTTATTTAACTTCTATGCAGAGTACATCATGAGAAACACTCAAATAGAAGAAGCACAAGTTGGAATTAAGGTTGCTGGGAGAAATATCAATGACCTCAGATATGCAGATGACACCACCCTTATGGCAGAAAGTGAAGAGGAACTAAAAAGCCTCTTGATGAAAGTGAAAAAGTTGGCTTAAGGCTCAACATTCAGAAAACTAAGATCATGGCATCTGGTCCCATCACCTCATGGGAAGATGGGGAAACAGTGGAAACTGTCAGACTTTATTTTTTTGCGCTCCAAAATCACTGCAGATGGAGATTGCAGCCATGAAATTAAAAGACGCTTACTCCTTGGAAGGAAAGTTATGACCAACCTAGATAGCATATTAAAAAGCAGAGACATTTCTTTGCCAACAAAGTCGGTCTGGTCAAGGCTATAGTTTTTCCAGTGGTCATATATGGATATAAGAGTTGGACTGTGAAGAAAGCTGAGCACTGAAAAATTGATGCTTTTGAACTGTGGTGTTGGAGAAGACTCTTGAGAGTCCCTTGGACTGCAAAGAGATCCAACCTGTCCATCTTGAAGGAGATCAGTCCTGGGTGTTCATTGGAAAGACTGATGCTGAAGCTGAAGCTCCGATACTTTGGCCACCTCATGTGAAGAGCTGACTCATTGGAAAGGACACTGATGCTGGGAGTGATTGAGGGCAGGAGGAGAAAGGGACGACAGAGGATGAGATGGCTGGATGGCATCACTGACTCAATGTGCATGAGTTTGGGTAAACTCCGGGATTTTGTGATGGACAGGGAGGCCTGGCGTGCTGTGATTCATGGGGTTGCAACAAATTGGACACGACTGAGCGACTGAACTGAATACTTATTATTAATCCAGTGCTTAATTCCAGTTCCTACTCTAAGCACTTTAGAAGTATTAATTCCTGTAATTCTCACAATAATACTAAGGGAGATTTTCAGAGGCTCCCTATATGATCCCTGTTTGCTCACAGACATTTTCAAATAACCTTGAGTATGCTGTTCATAAGGTTCCAGTAACAGAGAAGCTACTACAACAACCTGGACCTGCTGCAGAGCCTTTTTGTGTTCTGGAGGAGCACACAAAACTGACAGCCTTCTGGGTTAGCTTCCTGGGTTGGGCTTCCCTGGTTGCTCAGAGGGTAAACATCTGCCTGCAAAGCGGGAAGACTGTAGTTTGATCCCTGTGTCAGGAAGATCCCCTGGAGAAGGGGATTGCTACCCACTCCAGTATTCTTTCCTGGAGAATTCCATGGACAGAAGCCTGGCAGGTTACAGTCCATGGGATCTCAAAGAGTCGGACACGACTGAGCAACTAACACTATCTGTGTTAGCTGGCAAAGGAGTCTGAACAGCATGCCCAAGTGTGGTGCATATTGTGAAGCACGTTGTTTGAGCCACAATTTGCCCAAGGTCATGTGAGAGTGGTTTCAATAAGCTAAGAACCATACTAAGCCATAACAGTAAAGACACTTTCTCCTCTAAAGGTGCTTCCAGATATGTGGAATATTAAAAAAGACAACAGAAACAAGGCGTTCATTGTCAAGAAGCTCTGAACCAGGTCTCTTTGTCCCATCAGATTCAGTACTGAAGGTCAAAACAAGAGATTTTCCTTTAGAAAATTTCCAACTTTAGCTTGGCCCATAGTAAACAAATACAGATGCAATCATTGTAATTGCAAGTTATGCTTTCCTAAATCCCTATCAAGTATTCTACTTGACATTTTGTTATGAAGAGTAGAGATGATACATTAGCTGACTGAGTAAGGTAGCATTTCTTGTACTCTACCTCCTTGGAGAGTCAGAATGTTTCAATGTATGATTTGACATTAAAATCAATGTTTTTGCCAAGAACGTCTTTGCAACTTGTTCATGAACTGCCCATCTCTTGCTACCATCTTTCCCCAACCCAATCCATGCATGTAACTCTGGTATAATGTTCTAAATGTTACCTTAGAGTATGGCTGTAAGGTGATCAGAGCTAGAGATTTGGATTGCTTTATTTAGTGCCTAATAACCATTCGGTAAGGGAATTGCTTTTACTGAATGATAGTTGAACACTAAGTCATTGACTGAGCCTGAGGGAACTGGCAGAAACCAAATAAACTCATTGCCATATCTTACCATAAAAGCCTCGCCTGGATATTTCATTCACTGTTTCCTACAATGATGCTGAAGCTGAAACTCTGATACTTTGGCCACCTCATGTGAAGAGTTGACTCATTGGAAAAGACCCTGATGCTGGGAGGAATTGGGAGCAGGAGGAGAAGGGGATGACAGAGGATGAGATGGCTGGATGGCATCACTGACTCGATGGGCGTGAGTCTGAGTAGACTCCGGGGGTTTGTGATGGACAGGGAGGCCTGGCGTGCTGCGATTCATGGGGTCACAAAGAGTCGGACACGACTGAGCGACTGAACTGAACTGACTGACAATAGGCTACAGTAACCTCTCCATCAGGACCTACAGAAGAAACTGCTCTAGGTTTCATACATTACAAACAAAGAAATTGCCTAGGAAAAAAAAATGGTGCTTTTTCTATCTTATGGACTCTGTGAGTCATGTTCATTATCATGTATACTTTTTGTTTGGCCACTAAAAGAAAACAGCTAAACTGTTGTAACTATATAGGATGCTATGCTTTGCAAATCCAGTCATACCTCTGTCTGATGTTTTTTCCCATCATACCAAGCCCCTCTAGCGTTCATTTGTATCCTTTTGTGCCGCATGTCTTACTGAAAGCAACATTAAATCCTTTGTGCGACAATCTGGGGTATAAATAAATAGCTGTGATGCGGTTTTTGTGTGTTGTTGTTCATTTTGTTTGTTTCCCACTGTGCTGCATCATTAATTGTGTATGAATCTGTACTGAGCTGGAGGAAGAAATCAGCACATGTCCTAAATTATATTTTTAAAACTGACAGTTTACAGAATAGTTTCAAAGATGTGTAAACTCAAAGCCATTCCCTGCCATGGATCACTGATAATTGTGTGTCTTCAGAAAATTCCAGGCTAGTTGACATTGTCGTGTCATTGACCACATAATTAAAATTATTTTAAAATGTGTGTTTTGTTGTAGTTTTCCACCTGCCAAGTTGAATGTTAATGGCAGAAGGTGGTAAAATATTAATAATCTGTTAATCTGGGTGAAATACATGCAAGCATTCATTGTATTAATCTTTTGACTCTTTTGTAGATTTGACATATTTTTATTTTGAAAAGTAAAACAAAAGTAAATAAATATATAATGCCTGCAAAGAATCCCCTGGCCCCACTCCAACTTGAAATATGTTAGACTGAATAGAATTCAAAGAATCACCAATATTATATGAATTTTGAAGCAATTCTTCTATTATGCTAATGACTGGACATCTGTGCTTCTCTCCTTGGAGATGAGCAATGATTTGTGCTAAACAAAATCAAAAGTGTCTTTGAACATTATTCCAAGTTAAATACTGTTATCTCGTGCCTTTGAGTTATGTGAGAGGGTCAGAACTTTGTTAAATCTGTTGTGTCTGGACTTACTTTGCAGGTATTCTCCGGTAAATATTCTCTGACAGTGGCTTTCTCATTTTTTAAGGGATATGATTGTTTGAGATTCACATATTTGGGAATGAATAGTGTGTGTATCACTTAAGTCCCTCCTGGATCTTTTCTAACTTCATAAGTTTGCTAGCTTCTTCCTCTAGTCCTCATCCAGATGGAAAAACATTATGCCATCTGGCTGTGATTCTGAGTTGCTCCATATATTATGAAATATAATGAGTACTTCGCTCTCTCTAATGACACAAACTTATCCTCCATCACCCTCCTTACCAAATCTGTCAAATATGACTTGAGCCTTAAAACTCAAGGGAGCTTTCCAGATCTCCATATTCTGTAAATGATTTTTCTTTCCAGGAGGAAAGGGTAGGGTCCTGTGGATTCGTGGATTATTATTTGTGAGATATTCAACTCAGTATTTATTGAGTACTTACTAGGTGCTCCTGGAGGGGACAGAGAAATTAGGTTTGCTTTGAAGGTTAGCCAACATTTTTATAGCAGAGATGGGAGAAAGTTGTGCTACATGGGAGAAAAACAATTTTCAAGACATGAAAAAAAACAAAGGATATATTCAATAATTTTAATTTGGCTGGAATATTGGTTGGGTAACAAGGAATATTGGGAGATAAACTATGCAAAATAGCTGATATTTACCTAGTAACCTTTTTACTAATATATATTTTGCTTGTTTTTTGTGGTCGTGCCATATGGTATGCAGAGTCTCAGTTCCCTGACCGGGAATGAGTGTTAACCACTGGACCATCAGGGTGAGTCCTATCTATTTATATTGACATTATTTTGGTCGGTAGAGAAACATATCTGATAACAGTGTGTAGGATAAGGGTCAAGAGGGAGGACAAGGAGATGGTTTTAAAAATGATTGTCATAGCTTATGCACAAAGTCATGCAGACCGGTACCAGTGTTTTAAGAGTGTAAAAGGGAATGATAAGAAACATGAAAAGGAAATTCAGCGATGGCAGTGACAGCATTTAGCTAATGATTGTTAGTGTTGTGGGTAAGGAGGAAAGGGAGGATGGGAAGTAAAAAGTTCTAATGGTTTTAAACCAAGAGGTACTGAAAGATAGTGAAAGCATTAAAAGAAACATGAAATATAAGAACATTTGCAATAGGAAATTGTAATATGTTTACTTTTGAAATATTTTAATAATATACATATGGTGAAACACACCCATTTGGAGTGCCCAATAGACTGATGAAGTGAATACACCTACATAACCAATGATTAGATCAACATAAAATAAAATCTTATCAACACCCCAGAAACCTTTTTAATACTCTCTCAGTTATTAACCCTCCCCCAAGTGACCACTCTTCTTAACTATCTCACTGTAGAATAGTTACACCTGCTTTTGTGTATACCTGCATTGGTGTGGTGGTAAAATATTTAACAATTAACTCTTGAATGGGGGAAAGAGAAGACGTGCTTTGTAATATTTGACAATTTCTGTGGTATAAGTACTCCCAACATGGCTAATTTTAAGCTACCAAGAAGATATCGCTGAACATAGAATTGAAAAAAAACTGCACACAATCAGCTTTCACAAGCTGATATAAACCAGCTCCATCATATGCCTGGAGTGATATGGTATATATTCTTCTGTGTTGGCATCCTTTGGCTCAGTATTGTTTGTAAGATTCATTCATGTTGCTCTGTGCAGTAGTGGTTCATTCTGTTTTGTTCCTATATCACAATTTATTTACCCAGTCTACATCTTATGGAATAAGTGAGTCGTTTTCAATTTTTAGCTATTATAAATAATGCTGCTCTGAAGCCTTTTGTATATGACTTTTAATATACTTAAGTATACATTTCTATTGGGTATACACTTAGGAGTTCAATTACTGAGTGTGCAAGTGTTAAGCTTTATTAGATATGATCAAACAGTTTTTCAAAGAAGTTTTACCAGTTCATACTCCACTAGAACTTTGTGAGAGTTTCAGTCTCTACATAACCTTGCCAAAACTTGGTATTATCTGTCTATTAAGTTAGCTATTCTAGTGATTATGTAGCAGTTCTGAATTGTGATTTTACTGTGCATTTCTGTCACACGCCATGAGATTGGACATTGGCTTTTGGAATACCATTCTTTTGTGAAATGCCTTTGCAATCTTTTTGCTGGTTTTAATTGTATTATCTACTTTTTCTTATTGATTTGTGAAGTTCTTTATTAATTCTCCATAAGAGATCTTTGCAGGCGGATTCTTTACCAACTGAGCTATCTGGGAAGACCTTTTCCAGCAAAGGTCCATCTAGTCAAAGCTATGATTTTTCCAGTAGTCACGTATGGATGTGAGAGTTGGACTCTAAAGAAAGCTGAATGCTGAAGAATTGATGCTTTTGAGCTGTGGTGTTGGAAAAGACTCTTGAGAGTCCCTTGGACTGCAAGAATATCCAACCAGTCCATCCTAAAGGAAATCAGTCCTGAATATTCATTGGAAGAGCTGATGCTGAAGCTGAAACTCCAATACTTTGGCCACCTAATGTGAAGAACTGACTCACTGGAAAAGACCCTGCCGCTGGGAAAGACTGAAGGCAGGAGGAGAAGGGGACAACAGAGGATGAGATGGTTGGATGGCATCACTGACTCAATGGACATGAGTTTGAGTAAACTCCAGGAGTTGGTGATGGTCAGGGAGGCCTGGAGTGCTGCAGTCCATGGGGGGGTCACAAAAAGTCAGACATGACTGAGCAACTGAACTGAACTGATCTGAAAAGAGATCTTTGTTTAGGTGAATCTCCTGTAGCTTAATTTTCCATCGCTTAGTGGTGCCTTTTGTTGAACAGAAGTTCTAAACTTTAATAAAGTCTAATTTATTAATCTTTTATGGCTTGAGCTTTTTGGAACCTTGTTAAAAATTACTTTCCTACATCAAAGGAATTGAGCATACGTGTTTTCCTCTTTTTTTTTTTTTAACCTTTCACATTTCAATGTCAGATCTATATGTACTTAAATTTTATTTATACTATCAGGTAGGGGACCAGAGTTGTTGACCATATGAGTGGACAACTGATTCAAATCATTCTTTCCCTAATATACTATGATGGGACAATCATGTTGTCTGTGAAAAATAACATTTTTATTTCTTCCTTTACAACCCTGCTACTTTTCTTTCCTTTTTAAAATTTGCCTTATTTCACTAATGACAGTTTCCAAATCACCAATACATGTGAGAATTGATCTTAGTGGGTAAGCTTACCTCATTCCCAATCTCAGTAGGAAACCAATCAATAATTCATCATTAATTATGATGTTTGCTGAACAACTTTTTTTTTAGTTTGTCATTGTGTGATAACTCTATAAGAGATTTTAAAAGCTCCTATCTGTTTCTTTGAATATTTTATCAAATATTTTTTGTTATCAGTTGAGATAGTCATAGTTTTTCCTCTTTATTTCCTAGTAATGTGATAAATTGCATTCATTTTTGAATATTAAAACAATTGTACATTTCTGAAAGAAATGAACTTATTTGTGACATTTTATCTTTTCTATATGTTGATGGATATTACTTGAAAATACTTTAAAGTTATTTTTAAAATTTTCATAGTAGAGCTTGAAAGTGAAAGTCACAATCAAAACCACAATGAGGTACCATTACATGCCAGTCAGAATGGCTGCTATCCAAAAGTCTACAAGCAATAAATGCTGGAGAGGGTGTGGAGAAAAAGGAACCCTCTTACACTGTTGGTGGGAATGCAAACTAGTACAGCCACTATGGAGAACAATGTGGAGATTCCTTAAAAAAACTGGAAATAGAACTGCCATATGACTCAGCAATCCCACTGCTGGGCATACACACTGAAGAAACCAGATCTGAAAGAGACACGTGCACCCCAAAGTTCATCACAGCACTGTTTATAATAGCCAGGACATGGAAGCAAGCTAGATGCCCATCAGCAGACGAATGGATAAGAAGGCTGTGGCACACAATGGAATATTACTCAGACATTAAAAAGAATACATTTGAATCAGTTCTAATGAGGTGGATGAAACTGTAGCCTATTATACAGAGTGAAGTAAGCCAGAAAGAAAAACCCCAATACAGTATACTAATGCATATATATGGAATTTAGAAATATGGTAATGATAACCCTGTATGCAAGACAGCAAGAGAGACACAGATGTATTGAACAGTCTTTTGGACTCTGTGGGAGAGGGCGAGGGTGGGATAGTATGGGAGAATGGCATTGAAACATGTAAATTATCATATGTGAAACGAATCGCCAGTCGAGGTTCAATGCATGATAGATGCTCGGGGCTGGTGCCCTGGGATGACCCAGAGGGATGGGATGGGAAGGGAGGTGGGAGGGGGGTTCAGGATGGGGAACACATGTACACCCATTGCAGATTCAAGTCAATGTATGGCAAAACCAATACAATGTTGTAAAGTTAAATAAATAAATAATTTAAATAAAAAAATAAAAATTTCAAATGTAAAGATCTCTAAAAAAAAAAAAAAGAAGAAAGTGAAAGTCACTCAGTCATGTCCAACTCTTTGAGACCCCATGGACGATAAAATCTGTGGAATTCTCCAGGCCAGAATACTGGAGTGAGTAGCTGTTCCCTTCTCCAGGGGATCTTCCCAACCCAGGGATTGAACCCAGGTCTCCCACATTGTGGGCGGATTCTTTACCAGCTGAGCCACAAGGCAAGTCCAAGAATACTGGAGTGGGTAGCCTATCCCTTCTCTAGGGGGTCTTCCCGACCCAGGAATCGAACTGGAGTCTCCTGCATTGCAGGTGGATTCCTTACCAACTGAGCTATCAGGGAAGTCCTATAGCAGAGTTTAACCTGCAACTGCAACTAAACTTTTAAATAATGTACCTACAGGTTTTGGTATGAAGATCATCCTGACTCCAGAAAACCACTTGGAGGTGTCTCATTTTTCTAGTTTCTGGAAGAGGATTTTTCTCATCTCTTGAAATTACTATTATTTTTCCCTTAACTATTAAAGATAATTTACTGGACAGGCCATCTGGGTTATTGGAAGCTTTAAATTATATGTTTATTTGTAAGAAATGGAGCTATGCTTTTTAAAAAAAATTGAGATGTAATTCACATACCATAAATCTCCCCCTTTAAAGGATAGAATTCAGTAGTTTCTTGTGTATTTCTAAAATTGAACAACCATCACCATCATCTAATTCCAAAATATTTTCAGCACCACAAAAAAGAAACCCTAATCTCATTAGCAGTCATACCTCATTCCTCCTTCCATTCAGCCTCTGGAAAACTCTAGTCTACTTTCTGTCTCTGTGCATTTACCTATTCTGTACATTCCATAAATATGGAATTATACAACATATAGTGTTTGTCTGACTTCTTTCACTTACAATAAAGTTTCCAAAGCTCATCTATGTTTTAGCATGCATCAGTACTTCATTCCATTTTATAGCTGTATACTATCATTGTATGTATATACCACATTTTGTTTATCCATTTATAAATTGATAAACACTTTTTGGCTATTATGAATAGTTTTTCCATGAAGACTTATATCCAAATTTTTGTATGAACATTTGTTGTCAGTTTCAAAGCAGCTGTACCATTTTACATTCTCAGCAGCAATGATGATGGGTTCCAACTTTTCAATATCTTCATGAATGCATGTTACTGTCATTTTTTTCTTTTTTAAATTATGAAAGTATGATAACACATTTACAGGAGACTTGGAAAATACAGAGCAAGGTTATATATAGCTCCACTGTATATTACCACTATTTTTTAAGTAGATAAATTAAGATTTTTAGTTGGAGTTTCAAAATCAAACTCTCAAAATTTAACAGAATGAAGAGACAGAAAAGTAAGAGGATATAGTAGACCTGAAAATCACTATGAACCAATTTTGCATAATTAAGATTTATACAATGTTCCCACAATGGTGGGATACAAATTCTATTCAAGCTCCCATAGACTATAAACCAGGGACACTGAAACATATACAGGGACTTAAAACAAGGATGTATGAAGCAGGGCACCCAAAGTCAGTGCTCTGTGACAACCAGAAGGAATGGGGTGGGCAGGGACATGGGAGGGGGGTTCAGGATTGAAGGGACACATGTATAGCTGTGGCTGATTCATATTGATGTATGGCAAAAACCATTACAATATTGTAAAGAAATTATCTTCCTTTTTTTTTTTTAGAAATTATCTTCCAATTAAAGTAAATAAATTAAAAAAATCATAAAATAAGGTGCAAAAGTGTCATCATCTAAAAGGTATTGAAATCATATAGAGTCTGTTCTCTTATCATTGTGGAATTCTGTCAGAAATCAATATTAAAAGATTTTTGAAAATAAGCCACATATCTTCAAGTGCTATGTGATAGTTACCAAGAGAGATCTTTGACTTAGCCATTGAAAGCCTTAATAAAGTTAAAAGAATGAAAAAACACAGAGGGCGATTGCAGAGAAGAAACATTTAAATGAGAAATTAATATCAAAATGAGAAATTAATATCAAAGGTATTTTAAAAGCTCCAAGTATTTGGAAATTAAATGTCCACTTTTAAATGATGGGTTTATCTAAGAAGCCATACCAAGGAAAATGAGAAAATATTTATAATAGACTAAAAATAAAAAGAGAATTTATCAGAATATGTTGCATGCAGCTGAAGCTGCTCAGTACAACTAAATACAATGTGGATCTTGAATAATATAAGAAAACAAATAATGGACACTAGCATAAAGTTTTGTGAAATTTGAACAAAATCTGTTTGATACTGTATCACATGTTAATTACTTTTTAATTTTTTACAGCATAGTATTTCTTTATATTTTCAGAATTGAATTAGAAGTTTCAAGCCTCATTGAATTTTTTTAATCACTAAAATAATGAGCTTTCTAGAATTTTAGCAGGAATACTAGATGTCAGAATAAATGAAACTATATCAAAGTTTTGAGTGAATATAAATTAGAAATCTAGCATTCTATTCATACTTAAACAAGTGGAACCAAAATGCCATAAACTTTTTAGCTAAGCAAAAATTCATAAGTTCTCTAAAATATATATATTATGCATACTATATATGTACACAAAAGCTTTTCTACTACACTTGATAACAGCTTGAGAAAGAACAAAAAATGGAGATGGTGAAATTGGAAAACATATACTAAATGAAATGGGAGCACTGAATATGAAATAAAAAAAGTGAAACACACTAGATAAAAGTAAAAGATCACCATATAGTCCAGTTGTTTTTAAACATAGCTGCTCATTAGAATCACATCTGGAGCTTTGGAGAAAAAAACAATACCTGGGCATTTGCATTTTTAAAAAAAGTCCAAGATAAATCTAATGTGTATCTGGATTTTAAAAATGGTTGCAAGTTTTTTTTCCCATTTATTTTTATTAGTTGGAGGCTAATTACTTTACAATATTGTAGTGGTTTTTGCCATACATTGACATGAATCAGCCATGGATTTACATGTATTCCCCATCCCGATCCTCTCTCCCACCTCCCTCTCCACCCGATCCCTCTGGGTCTTCCCAGTGCACCAGCCCCGAGCACTTGTCTCATGCATCCAACCTGGGCTGGTGATCTGTTTCACCCTTGATAATATACATGTTTCGATGCTGTTCTCTTTAAACATCCCACCCTCTCCTTCTCCCACAGAGTACAAAAGTCTGTTCTGTACAGCTGTGTCTCTTTTTCTGTTTTGCATATAGGGTTATCGTTACCATCTTTCTAAATTCCATATATATGCATTAGTATACTATATTGGTGTTTATCTTTCTGGCTTACTTCACTCTGTATAATGGGCTCCAGTTTCATCCATCTCATTAGAACTGATTCAAATGAATTCTTTTTAATGGCTGAGTAATATTCCATGGTGCATATGTACCACAGCTTTCTTATCCATTCGTCTGCTGATGGGCATCTAGCTTGCTTCCATGTCCTGGCTATTATAAACAGTGCTGCGATGAACACTGGGGTGCATGTGTCTCTTCATATCTGGTTTCTTCGGTGTGTATGCCCAGGAGTGGGATTGCTGGGTCATATGGCAGTTCCATTTCCAGTTTTTTAAGGAATCTCCACATTGTTCTCCATAGTGGCTGTACTAGTTTGCATTCCCACCAACAGTGTAAGAGGGTTCCCTTTTCTCCACACCCTCTCCAGCATTTATTGCTTGTAGACTTTTGGATAGCAGCCATTCTGACTGGCGTGTATTGGTACCTCATTGTGGTTTTGATTTTTCTGCTAAATGGTAGTTTTAGTGATATAGAATTTTATCATTTTCTGTTGACCAATCATGATACAGTGGTATTAGAATGAATAATAGTTACATAATCACAGTAGAAAAAGATGTTTATCAGTTTTCACAATCTTTTTTGCTGGATACAGTGTCCTTCTGTTGATCGTTGTTCAACAGTTTATGCTGATTTTAGTTGCAATTTTGGTGCTCTTGCAGGAGGAGATGAGTGCACTTCCTTCTACTCCACCATCTTGAACCAATGCCCCATGTTACTGTCCTTTTGATGAGAGCATTTATGTATGAAGTGATATTTTATTGTTTTGATTTGCACTTCTGCAGTGATTAATGATGTTAGGCATCATTTCATGTACTTATTGGCCATCTATATATCTCTTTTGGAGAAATATCATTCAAATATTTTACCAATTTTTAAATTGGATTATTTGTCTTTTAATTTTTTTAGTTATAAGAGTTCTTTATATATTCTGGATACAAATATTTGCCAGATGTGTGACTGAAAATTACTTTCTTCCATTCTCTTAGCTGTCTTTTCACTTTCTTAGTAGAATTAAAGCACAAAAATTATTTTTAATATAGTCCAATTTATCTATTTTTTAATATTGTTGTTGCTTGCGCTTTTGATGTCATATATAAGAAACCATTGCATAATCCAAGTAAATTTATACCTATATTTTTGTCTAGAGTTTTATTGCTTGAGTTCTTACAATTAAACCTTTACACATTTTGAGCTTATTTCTCTACATAGGGTAAGGTAGGTAAGGTATCTTTTGCATGTAGATACCCAATTGTACCAGCAGCATATATAGAAAGAAATACTTTTTCCCCATTGAATTTTCTTGACATCAGTGTCAAAGGACATTGGCTGTAGTTGTGTGAGTGAGTTTGTTTCTGAATGCTTGATTTGATACCATTGATCTACAAGTCTATTTTTGACAGTACTGTGCTGACTTCATGCTGTAGCTTTGTAATAAGTTTAAAAATCACAAAGTCTGAGTTTTCCAACTTTGTTCTTTCCAAGGTTGTTTTGACTTTTGGTGTCCCTGGCATTTTCATATACTTTTTAGGATCAATTTGTCTATTACTGCAAAAAAGGTCATTGGGATTTTGAAAGCATATTGAATAAGTAGGTCAATTTGGGGGGTATTGTCATCTTAACAATATTAAGTATAATAATCCATGAACAGGGGCATTTTCTAATTTCTGTAGGTTTTAAAAAATTTTGGCAATTATGTTTCTTTTCTGAAATTTCTTCCTAAATATCTTATTCTTTTTAATGCTGTTGTAAATAGAATTATTTTCTTTTATTTCTTTTTTGGATTGTTCATTGCATGTGTACAAACACAATTGATTTTATACTTGATATTTATCCTGTAAACTTGCTGAACTTGTTTATTAATTCTAATAGGTTTTCTGTGAATTCCTTAGGGTTCTCTATATACAAGATCATTTCATCTGTGAATACAGATTGTTTAACTTCTTCCTTCTCAATCTGGATGCTTTTAATTTATTTTTTCTTGTCTAATTGTCCTGGCTAGAATCTCGAACACAATTTTGAATAGAAATGTGTGAAGGTATATCCTTGTGTTACTTGTGATCTTAAGGGGAAAGCTGTGAAGCATTCGACGTTAAGTCTGACGTCAGTTGTGGATTTATTTGTAGCTTCTCTATAACTACATATGTCAGTTAAGTTAAACTTTTAAATTATATTATTTAAAACTCCTATAACCTTGCTGATTTTGTTTACTGGCTCTATCCAATGAAAGAGGTATGCTGAAATCTCCAACAATTATTCTTGGTTCATTTATTATTCCCTGTTGGTCTATTATTGTGTGTTAGATTTTGGGGGCTATATTATTAGACACATACAAATTTTGATTGTTCTATCCTATTGAATTGACTTTCCTGAATTTGAATCATTCTTCTTTCTCTCTAGTAATACTTTGGTAAAATTTTTCTCATTCTTTTTCTTTAAAACTTTTAATACACATATTTTAGGCATGCCTCTTTTAAATAACAGTGAGTTTTTGTGTGTATATTCAGTTCAGTTCAGTCACTCAGTCATGTCTGACTCTTTGCGGCCCCCGTGAACTGCAGCACGCCAGGCCTCCCTGTCCATCACTAACTCCCGGAGTCCACCCAAACCCATGTCCATAGTGTTGGTGATGCCATCCAACCATCTCATCCTCTGTCGTCCCCCTCTCCTCCTGCCCTCAGTCTTTCGCAGCATCAGGGTCTTTTCCAATGAGTCAGTTCTCTGCATCAGGTGACCAAAGTATTGGAGTTTCAGCTTCAGCATCAGTCCTTCCAATGAACACCCAGGACTGATCTCCTTTAGGATGGACTGGTTGGATCTCCTTGCAGTCCAAGGGACTCTCAAGAGTCTTCTCTCAAAAGCATCAATTCTTCGGCGCTCAGCTTTCTTTATGGTCCAACTCTCACATCCACACATGACTACTGAAAAAACCAGAGCCTTGACTAGACGGACCTTTGTTGGCAAAGTAATGTCTCTGCTCTTTAATATGCTGTCTATGTTGGACATAACTTTCTTTCCAAGGAGCAAGCATCTTTTAATTTCATGGCTGCAGTCACCATCTGCAGTGATTTTGGAGCCCAGAAAAATAAAGTCAGACACTGTGTCTCCTGTTTCCCCATCTGTTTGCCATGAAGTGATGGGACTGGATGCCATGATCTTAGTTTTCTGAATGTTGAGCTTTAAGCCAACTTTTTCACTCTCCTCTTTCACTTTCATCAAGAGGCTCTTTAGTTCTTTTTTTGCTTTCTGCCATAAGGGTGGTGTCATCTGCATATCTGAGGTTATTGATATTTCTCCCACAATCTTGATTCCAGCTTGTGCTTCCTCCAGCCCAGCGTTTCTCATGATGTACTCTGCAGGGTGACAATATACAGCCTTGCCGTACTCCTTTTCCTATTTGGAACCAGTCTGTTGTTCCACGTCCAGTTCTAACTGTTGCTTTCTGACCTGCATATAGGTTTCTCAAGAGGCAGGTCAGGTGGTCTGGTATTCCCATTTCTTTTAAATTTAGTCTGACTGCCTTAGTCTTCAACTTTGTTTTTTTTTTCCCATTTATTTTTATTAGTTGGAAGCTAATTACTTTACAATGTTGTAGTGGTTTTTGCCATACATTGACATGAATCAGCCATGGATTTACATGTGCTCCCCATCCCTATCCCCCCTCCCCCATCCTGATCCCCCCTCCCTTCCACTTTGAATATTTGGTCTAATGTTACTTATTTTAAGTAGTGATATATTTATTTTTAAATTCCTGTGTTCTTTCTCCCCTCATTTTTCCTTCATCTTGACAACTTTTCCTCTTTGGGGAAATTAATCAAACAATTTTTAAAAAATATTCCATTTTCACTGGTAATTTTTCATTATTTTATTATTCTTTTAATTTTTAACCTAAATATTGCAAACATATACTTGACTTATTTGATTCTAGTCTAAGCTAGATCTTTTAACACTCTCTGAGCAATGCAAGGATTTATAACATTTTAACTCCATTTACCCCTACTTTGCTTTTGGTCTATTGTTGTTATATATTTTAATTCTCTATTTTAGACCCATAGACTAATAGTTTCATTACTTTGAACAGTCAATTTATATACATGTTTATCCATTTTAGTAACTCTTTATGCCTACTTACAGTACCATGATTTCAACTCAGATAATTTTTCTTCTTTCTTTTTCTTTCTTCCTATAGTATTTCTTTAATTAATCTAGTTGGTTCTCTTTGATTGAAAATTATATATTTCCTTTTTATTTTTGAAGGATAGTGTCCCTGAATTCTAAGTGGGTGTTTCTTTTATTTCAACATTTTAAACATATTATTCTATTATTTTCTGTGTTCCATTGTGTTTGGTTAGTCATATTGTTGTTCCTTTAGAGGTAATATGTCATTTTTCTCTGCTTTTCAAATTTTAATTTTTCTTTTGTTTTCACACTTTTAATGATTTTATGCCTATATGTAATTACACAGTTTGGATTCATGGAGTTTCTTGATAATGTGGTTTGAGAAACATAGAATTACATCTCTTTAGATATTGCAGTATTACTTCTACTCCAGCTCTCCAGTCTTGCCAAATATATAAATTATACATATGATAGACCTTTACACATGTCTCATATTTCTTATACTCTTTTATCACTTCTTGTATTTTCTTCCTATATTTTGTTCTGTATACTTTCCACCAACAAGCTTACTGTTCACCATGCCATTCTTCTGTTGTGCTAATGTACTGTTGATTATATTCAGTCCCTGTTTGATTTCACGTTATCTCAGAATTTTATTTTTCTCTAGAGAAGATTTAATTTTGTTCCAATAAAAGATGGTGTTAGGAGGATCACATTGTTCTAACTGAAAATGTTCTTATTCCATTTTGCTTTTATTTTTGGGTATAGGCATTCTGAACAATTAACTAAAATTTCATGGTGGGTCTTTAATTCTGGGTTTCATGCTCTTAGCAATTGCTTTCTCTTTGGTTCCCCAGAATGTGTTTTTACATTGCCTCGAGAGAGGATGATTTGAGTGTATTTCTCTTTTCTCTGGTCTTTTGAATTCTGACTCTTAAATGCCTTCAAAAAATTATTTTTGTACTGCAATAACTTTTGTACTCATTCACACTGGGAGATTTAGTCTGAGATAAGCTAATTATTTATTTCTAGAATATTCCCTTTATAAATTTTATTCTAATTCTATACTTCAGTTACTGGAGGAATATTCAAGAGGTATTATATGACAATTGTCTTTAAATCTGATTATAAGATTCAGGAACTAATAGGACCTGGCATTGTAGATCTCAGTGTCATCAACATGTGTAAGATTTTTGAAAACTAGGAACAGCAAGAGAATGAGAACTTAAGAGGGGAAAGTAAAGCAGTAAAGGGGAAAAAGAAATTGTCACTAAAATAGGGTGATAGTTACAGATGAACAATTTCATAGAGAAAGATTCAAGAAGGTAGCCAATCCAATCAAACTCTAGAAATAAGGTAATGGAAGAGTCAGAAAGGTTCATTGGATTTTATCTTTATGGGGACAGTTTTGACAACTGAGTGAGTGGTTTTAACAAGCAGATAGGAATAATGCTTAGATTATGAGAGATTAAAGAAAAAGAAGGTGTGGGAAAATTAGATTTTTTAAAAATTAGCAAAGAAATGAAAGAAAGAAAGATCAGAAACTTAGAGAATACTAAAACTTGGGAAATGTTTTTAGAGAAATTTTAGGGATATATGAGCATTGAGGTAGAAAGACCTTAGGGATCAAGTAAGAGGGAGGTTAAAGATGCAAGTAAGGACAAAAGTATCTATGATAAGACTATCTAAATTATGAAATTGAGAGTAATTTGAATGGGAAAGCTTATACAAGGAGATTATGGAATACTTCATTTTCAGAGAGAAAGGGAAAGAAAAAAATGACCCCATTTTATTGTATTTAAGTAGTAGTTGAGGTTGTATGCTGAGAGTGGGGTTGAGAGTCAAGATTTGAAAAGAATGGGATTCAAGATGGAGTGACTATTAGGGCTGTTTGTAATTATGGGGTTCAAAGGAGAATGAGGTTAAAGTATTAAAGACCCACCTGGATAATCTTCTTAGCAGATTTTAGTGATAAATTCATCAGCAACAGAGACCTGGAAGTCCAAAAACTAAAGATAAAAGTAAGAAGAAGATAATATGAAACAAGAAGTGTTTCAAATGAGAAAGAATTATTGAGCAAGAATGGAGCAAAAAACAACAATAACAACAACAACAACAGGGAACAAGTTGTTTTGTTGATATGTCTTTGCTGTGAGATATGAGATGGTTTATTGGAGAGATATTTGATTGGGGGTTGTGATTTTTTTTTAGGGGGCATTATAGAAAAATATAAGGATACATTGGAACTTGGGCTTCTCAGGTGGTGATAGTGGTAAAGAACCGGCATGCCAATGGAGGAGATGTAAGAGACTCAGGTTCAATCCCTGGGTTGGGAAGATCCCCAGAGGAGGGCATGACAATCCACTCCAATATTCTTGCCTGGAGAATCCCATGGACAGGCTGGCTATGTCCATGGGACAGGCTGGATGAACCTGGCAGGCTATAGTCCATAGGGTTGCAAAGAGTTGGACATGACTGAAACGACTTATCATGCACAGACATTGGCATTTCATGCAAGGAGGCACAGGAAAAATGAATGGTAGAGAGTCCTGCAAATGGTGAGTGTACTTGAGATGAAGAGATGGAATAGAAGTTAAGTGAAAGTTGCTCAGTCGTGTCCGACTCTTTGAGACTCCATGGACTGTATAATCCATGGAATTCTCCGGACAAGAATACTGGAGTGGGTAGCCATTCCCTTCTCCAGGGGATCTTCCCAACCCAGGAATTGAACCCTGTTCTCCTGCATTGCAGGTGGATTGTTTTACTCTCTGAGCCAGCAGGGAAACCTGAAGAGATGGAATAGATAGGAATAAAAGTAGATGAATAAGTCCTATTGGTGGATTAAAGATGAGGAATGGGAGGCTGGGTCATAGGCCAATTTTCAACAGATCCATAGGTAGGAACTTCACAGAAAAGAAGGCAATTCAGAGGTAAATGGACCTGGGGGCTTACATACCATTTTAACACAGTGTGAGGAAGGGAGTTTGGGTTTCTGGGATGTGGGAGGGAATAGGTTGTGGGCAGATGACTAAAACATGTATAGTAAATAAGTAAGATCTGTTGTGCAGATTCAAGTCATCTCATGTGACAAGAATTATTTCCAGGCAAGTCAGGAGAGGAGGACAACTTAAAGAAAATCCTTTAAAAATATAAATTGCCTTTCCAAAACAGAAATTTATGGCCTGGTTTTAGAGCTTTTCCTGCATCTGTTGTTCCTCGATTGCCTTTGGCTCAAAATAATTCAAAATAACTAAGTGGCATATTTTAGGGTGGCATATTCTGGTCTTCTTCAATACAACTTGCCAACCCTCTCTTGTTAGGTCTTTTAGTATATTCTCATATTTGTTTTGATTGCCATCAACTAACTTCTGGATTTAAACTCTTCAGGAATTTTTATTGCTCTGGAATCCACACTAGTTCAAGGTTAGCTCTTTTCAAGTTTCAAGGAATTATGAATTTTATGGGAGAAATGTTTTCAAAGTCACATCTGACCAATATTTCTTGTTTTAAGTCCAGTCTTCTCTCTTAGGACTTTAGTTTTGTTCATCTTACACCAAGCTGATTTATAGCTGATGCCAAAAGCCCTGCCTCTCTGCACTGGTGCTGAATCAAGTCTCAGAGTTTTGGGTGAAGTAGAAGAGAATAGCTTTATTGCTTTACCAAGCAAAAGGTGATAGAGTGGGCTCTTGCCTTCAAAACAGTGTGTCCCTGTTGCAGAAACCAGTACTCAAGAAATCAAGTACCACACTCAGAGAGTTGGAGAACTCAGGTTTATTACACCAGCAGGCCCAGAGAAGTTAACACTCCAAACTCTGAGCCCTGAACAAAGGGGTTACAGAGTTTTTTATACATGGACAGGCATGATTAAGCAGGTTTGTGGGTTTGCAGGGGCTAGGGTGATTGCAAAGAGCAGGACAAGGGTGAGTGAGATAAACTCCAGTTCCTAGTCTTATGAGTCCCCACTTTCTGAGACCTATGTGATCTAGACTTTGCAAGGAGCAAGCTGGGTTACAGAGGCAGAAGGAGCAGGAGGTTATGTAAAATTTTAACTTTTCCTCTTCATTCCCCCCTCTTGATGCTTCTATCACTTGTAGAAAGCATCATCTCATGTTTTGGTAGGACATTCAGAGCTCCCCATCATTTAGGGGGCTATATTGAGCTAGTACCATTTGTAACTTTATGGATTCAATCCAAGAGGTTGTGAACTGGTAATTACATTGAGAATACAAGGGCCAAATAAGAGCACCGCAAAGAACATGAAGAGAGGAACTGTTAAAGGGAGAAGTCACGGCTCCCAGTTTCATATATTGTCCTAATTACCCCAGAAATTAGCTAGTTTCTCTCTCCTTTTTATGACTTGTTTCCTTAGCTGTTGGGCCATGTCCCTGACTATTTCTGATTGGTTTATATAAAAGCAACATTCTTCATTTAAGAAGAGACAGAGTCCTCTCTTTTCAGCTGTCAGTAGGTCTAGAAAGTGAAGAAAATGAAGTCGCTCAGTCATGTCTGACTCTTCGCGACCCCATGGACTGTAGCCTATCAGGCTCTTCCATCCATGGGATTCTCCAGGCAAGAATACTGGAGTGGGTTACCATTTCCTTCTCCAGGGAATCTTCCCAACCCAGGGATCTAACCTGGGTCTCCCACACTGGAGGCAGACGCTTTAACCTCTGAGCCACCAGGGAAGTCTAGCCCTCTCCTATTCTGTAAAACCACCTCAGCCAGGGAGTCTAGTTGGTCCTATAGTGAAAAGCACAGCAATAATACCAATTAGGGATAGAGGCCAGGGCTGATAATGAAAATCCATTGATATTTTGATAGCCAGATCCTCGAGCTTCTGCCATGCATTGACCAGTCAGCTGCCAGAGTGTGGCTGGAACAAGGCTGAAGAATCCTCAAGCTTCTGCCATGTATTGACTACTCAGCTTCCAGAGTGACTAGAGCAGGGCTCAGCGTCCTTCATGGATGAGGGCTGTTGTCTTTGGAACTGGACCTTCAGGAGGTTTTTGGGGTCCCTAACTGATTTCCAGGTTTACTCATCACAGGAAGCCACTGCTTTCTTGACTCTAGTGTGGTGGATCCAAGGGATGACATCTGTAACTTTAACAGCAATAGGGGTTGACAGGACGGTCGTGTAAAGGCCTGCTCAAACTGGCTGAAGTGGTTCCTTCTTTTAATCTTTAACCCATATCTCATCTCCTAGCTGATAGGGATGAATCCAATTGTCCAAAGAAATGGGTGTCCTTATTAAGGTTTCTTGGGTGATATGATGAGAGACTTTTCCAGGGCCTGAAGATGTCAGGACATCTCCAGGTCAGCTAGTTGTTGGTGGTCTCCCTTGAGCTTTTTTTAATTACTGGGGGTGGTCTCCTGTATAAGATCTCAAAGGGAGAATAGCCTGAGGACCTTGGGGTGCATTTACGGAGGGAGAAAAACCCACAGAATGATAAGGCAGCTTGTTCTAGCATCATCTGGGCGTTGGCCAGGGGATATTCTTGTTGTACTACTACTTGTAAAAACAAATTTAACAAGAAAGTTAAAGATATATTGCCCAAAGATTAATAGAAGTAGAAAAACTGTTGTGGGGCTAGCCAGGAGAACCAGGTCAAGACACTGGTTTGTGACATTAATGCTTCTCTAGGTATGAGAAGATGCAAGAATTTGAACTCATAAAAGTCTTTACCTGAAAACATCTGACTATCTGAAGGCCTGTTTTCCGGGTTTTTCCCAGAGCACAGAGTGCCTTATTTTTTGTCTGTACCCTGAACTCCTTTCAAGGTGGTGTTGAAGGTCAGCATCTTGTAGTGGTCATGATTTAATCTTTGTAGAGGCAGTTGGCAAAGACCAACTTCCAGTTAGGAGGGCTCCTTCATAGCCACATATTTGACCATGTTTTGGGGGCATTTCATGGTCATTGTGTCCCACGGTGCTGAGAAGGCTCATTCCCAGGTCTAACAAAGATTCCATTGACAGGCCACTCACTGTGTTGTCACTAGACCAGGCCTTGTATGTAGCAAAAGTCTCTGGACCATACATGTCTTACTAACCTCTTGGTCCAGGAAAATATTTCCTCTTGTTGCTTCTTCCCATATCTAGAGTTACATTATTACAATTATTGATCTCATATGGAACTGCATATCAGCATTTTATCACAGGCTCAGTCACACATTTTGGTAACATAATAATCTTCTGAAGCAAGCTACATAGAAAATAATGTTGCTAGCAGTTATTAGTAAGGTCACAAGCAAGAATTTAAGTCAAGAACTTCATTGGGTATAGCCTGGTATACCCCAGGTCATCAGACTCAATTAAATGATTATAGCCAAGTGTTAATCTCCTGGTTGTACATCATGGAGCATCTAACCCTTATCCATGACTGGTTACTGAGGTAAGCTTTAGAAACAATCTTAGAGTGTCTTTTTTAGTAACTTAATTAAAACTTTTAGCAAAACATAACAAGGAACTATCTCAGAAGTGAGTCTTAGTAAGTGCAGACCTTAATTAACAAAATTAGAACTTAATATTCAGTGAAATATAATTTTTTTCTTTTTTTGGACAACTCATTGTGAGGGCATTAACACTGTAGCCAGGTAAGCCTTTAACCCATCAAATAAAAATGGGGTCTGTCAGGGAGCTGGGAAAAGCCAAGTGGTTGTCTTGGATTTCCCATAGTCCTGGCTTTTTGATTTTCAGCTGTTGTTTATCCATTTTTAATTTCCTGATTTAGGCAGACTATTGTCATGTTTTAAGGACATCAGGATAGCAAAAGTCTAACTGTGAGGGGTTATTTTTTGTTGTTGTTGAAGCAGAATGAGCTTTGTCTACATGTACCATAATGTTAAATAATGTTTATTTACTTTACCAAAGTAGCAAAAAGATTTTAAAAACAAATATAAACCACTTAAAGGCAAATAAATTCATAATCTGTTATTGAAAGCTGCATTTTAAGAAAACTTTGTTTTCTAAATAGAGAGACCAAATTTCAGTCTGGTACCAGCTTATTGTTAATAACAAAATTTGTTTATCTGCTTAATTTTAGAAAGTATTTTATAAATCTTGAAGAAACTAGCAGTATTTTTCTAAAGGCATGAGAGCAAAACCATAGAAGGCATGTTTAAAATCTGATTCTATTGCAATTGACAAAGAAACCTGGTCATAACTCTTTAATATGACAACTAGAATTATAATTGACTATATTTTATCAGAGCAT